>NW_015173760.1:68121-93064 GCF_001447785.1 Gekko japonicus
ATTCCTGTATATATATAAGTGACTCTTCAACATTTCAGGCAAAAGCACTGTTTAACAGGATGCCTATTAACTGGCACAGACAAGCAGATCTCCAGTGGCCAATCATAAGCGCTGCTGGGCAATAGTCCCACATGGCCCCGCCCACTCTGTAAACACACCAAGAAAAGGGCTGACCGGCACCACGGTGCCCCCGGGCACCACGTTGGGAACCCCTCCTCTAGGGATTCCCCAGCCACTGAAACAAACTGGCATCACTGACAATCTTTTTACTTGGCTCACCTCAAAGCAATGGTGCATTTCCCTTGATTACTGTACATCAGACTTCTGACAGAGTCACAAAATAGGCTAGGCTGTTCCCACCCACACACACCGATCCGCTGAAAAGCCTACCTCAGAGGATTGTTGTGAAGCTGAAACGCCTCAAAGTCCCGTAAAGGAATAAGCAAACTTTGCATGATGTCTGTATTATGTAGTATTCACTCCACCTCAAAATCAAACACAGTAAAGGATGGAAAGATGGGGACTAAAATGAACAGGGAGAAGGATTTAAAGCCTAGCATGGTGCCCCAGCATGGTGCCCGTGGGTGCCATGGTGAATAAGGACAACCTTTCCAGGTACCACCAAGTGTTTTCAGAAAAGGGGGGGCAGGTGGGGCTTTTGCCAGCAAAGCTTCTGAATGGCCACTGGCGATTTGATTAGCTGCACAGATTCTTTTTTAAAGTTGCTTTAGCAGCAGCTGCCACCACGGCACAAGGGTCTTCACTGGTGACTGAAGGGAAGCTGTGGTGGCCATTTTGTGGCTGGCTCCACTTTCCGGTGGCAGCCATTTTATGGCAGGCATTTTGTGGCTGCGCCCACCACGCCGGGTCATAATTCTAAAAGTGCCTGCAGGATCCAAAAATTCGGGAACCCCTTGAAAAGTATGCAGACGGAGAGAGATTTCAGCAAAGCGTACTTTATTCTATCCGGAACAAGACGACTTTGGCCAGCTCGCAGGCCGGCTTATATCCCCCGCGAAACCGCCACCCAACCCCCCCCCCACTTCCCTATAGGTTATTTACAGTGGCCGAGAGTCCCACAGGCTCTTGGCCGGGAACCTAGCCCTCTGATTGGAGCGGGCTAGGATCCGCATAGTCCATTGTCTCTTGGAGCGAAGCTCTGCGTTTGTCTCTGGACTTGTCTGGACTGGATACATTACACCCCTGACCTAGAGGAATAATCGGTTGAGGGGAAACCAGCATGCTGCATGCAGATTTGTGTCATAAATCCCCAGTTCCCCCTCCCCTTTTAAACAATTGCAGGAAGGGGTTATCTTGAGCAGAGGAGGAGCAAGCAGAGAAAGGGTTAAACACCTGTGGCTTCAGAAGAAGAAGAAGAAGAAGAAGAAGAAGAAGAAGAAGAAGAAGAAGAAGAAGAAGAAGAAGAAGAAGAAGAAGAAGAAGAAGAAGAAGCTAATCTAAAAAGTCTAAAGAGTGACACTTTCCATTACATGCTGTCCGTACAGTATGTCTATAATACCTTTTGTGATTGCTAAATGAGGTGAAGAGTATTTATTACATCAGGTATTGTTCCTTCAGTGGTTAGATGTGCTAATATGGGAGACCACAAACTTGTAATATCATCGTGTTCACCTTTAGATTTGTTTTGTTTGAGAATGTCTGAGGTTTTTTCCATTATGTCTAGGTTCCAAAGTTTTTTATACCAGAGGATGACGTTTAGATTGTTTGTGGCTTTCCATGTAGATGCTATTGTGGTTTTGGCTGCAAATAAGCAATAAGCCGTTTCTTTTCCTTTCTGTAGTGGATAGACCTTTTTTTGAGGCCCTGGACAGCCACTGCCAGTCTGAGTAGGAACTACAGATCCTGATTCATGTGTGTTCATATGCGTTGACCTGAGCCCATAGCTCAGTGGCAGAGCCTCTGCTTGGCCTGCGGAAGGTCCCAGGTTCAATCCCCGGCCTCTCCAGTTAAAAAGGACCAGGCAGTAGGTGATGTGAATGACCTGAGACCCTAGAGAGCTGCTGTCAGTCTGAGGAGACAGTATTTGACCCCGATGGACCCGAGGGTCTGATTCAGTAGAAGGTAGCTTCCTATGTATGCGTCCATGTGTATGACAGGGACTTCTCTCTGGCCAGCTGTCTGTTGGCTGGGATTGGAACAGCTACTGCTCTTTGAGAGCCAGTTTGGTATCATGGTTAAGTGCGCGGACTCTAATCTGGGAAAACCGGGTTTGATTCCCCGCTCCTCCACTTGCAGCTGCTGGATGACCTTGGGCAAGCCATCGTTCTGTCAGAGCTGTTCTCTCAGGAGCAGTCCTCGAAAGAGCTCTCTCAGCCCCACCTACCTCACAGGGTGTCTGTTGTGGGGAAAGGAAAGGAAAGGAGTTTGAAAGCCGCTCTGAGACTCCGAGTGAAGGGTGAGGTATAAATCCAATCTCTTCTTCTTCTTTTGTCTGTCCGGCAGCTTTCTGAAGCACAGCCGGTCTGATGGAAGGGAAGGAATGCGCTGCCAACCCAGCTTGTATGTTCACAACCAGCCAGAGGCAGACCATGCCAGCAGGTTCTGGCTCTGAGGATGGAAGGGGTATAGCAAACAAGATGGTCCAGGGAAAGCGGGGGCTATGGAACTCCTGGGTTCTAAGGCTGGGATACTTCACCGCCAGGGCTTCATGTGAACCAGGCATCGTATCTTATTGGACTCATAAATACACATGAAGCTGCCTTCTCCTGAATCTGATCACTAGTCCATCAAGGTCAGTATTGTCTGCTCAGGCTGGCAGTGGCTCTCCAGGGTCTCAGAGGTCTTTCACATCACCTGTTGCCTGGTCCAGTTAGGAAAGGCAGTTTGGTGTAGTGGTTAAGAGCGCGGACTCTAATCTGGGAGAACCGGGTTTGAGTCCCCACTCCTCCACATGCAGCTGGCTGGTGTGACTTTGGGTCAGTCACGAGCAATGTTCCCTCTAAGCTGTGGAGTCTTGTGAGCAGGAATTCTACTTTGTGCGCTACTGGCATTAAAGTTGTGAGCGAGCGATTTGGCTCCTGCATAATTAGTTTGCTCTGGAGCCACCTCCTTCCTGAGCTAAGGCAAAGATGTGTGAGCCGGAGGCTAAAAAAACTGTGAGCTAGCTCACACTAACTCAGCTTAGAGGGAACACTGGTCACAAGTTCTATCAGCAGTTCTCTCAGGAGCAGTCCTCGAAAGAGCTCCCTCAGCCCCACCTACCTCACAGGGTGTCTGTTGTGGGGAAAGGAAAGGAAAGGAGTTTGTAAGCTGCTCTGAGACTCCGAGGGAAGGGCGGGGTATAAATCCAATCTCCTCCTCCTCCTCTTCTTCTTCTTCCTTTTCAGCTGGAGATGGCGAGTGTTGAACCTGGGGCCTTCTGCATGTCAAGCAGAAGCTCTGCCACTGAGCCGCAGCCCCTCCTCTCAGGACTGGACCATGCGCGAATCATGCAATCAAGCAGGGCTATTTTTGGGCAGGAACACACAGGAACGGAGTTCCGGATGGCTCCCGAGTTGGCCACGCCCAGCAGGAACTCATTAGCATAATAGGCCACACCCAACAGCAGAAACTCATTAGGATTGGCTATATTAGGGGTGTGTGGCCTAACATGCAAAGGAGTTCCTGCAACAAAAAAAGCCCTGGGTTTTGACAACAAACAAGCTAAACAGAGTAAGAAGCAAAAGGTGGGTGTGGCTGGATAACCACACTTCTGGTGACATGGGGATGTGGCTTAATGTGCTAATTAGCTGTGCTGTCAGGGGTGTGGCCTAATATGCTAATGAGTTTCTGGTGTTGGGTGTGGCCTATTATGCTAATGAGTTCCTGCTGGGCTTTTTCTACAAAAAGAGCCCTGCAATCAAGTAAGGTGTCCCAGACTCCAGATTCTAGCTGCCGACTGGGAAGCCTGCGTGGCTGCGTGGGTGGCCGTCATGTGGGTCAGTATCACTCACAGAATCTCAGCAAGAAAGAAACCAGTGCCGGAATGCGGGGCCACATCATGCCGGGGCCTGCAAGTGTTTGCTTTACCTGTTGACACAACCTTGCCAGGCAAGTCTGCAAACGTCACGCCTCCCTGCTCTGACCATGCCGAGAAGGGCCAGGAAAGGGGGCACCGTTCCGAATTCAGGGAAACAAAACCTACTGCCGGCCGATTTTCTACACCTCGTTCAATCCGGTCGGAACGGAGTCCATCTTGGTCGCTGTGAGACTGATAACATTTGACAGGAAATGGGGGGGGAGTGCCACCTTCATAGCTCTTCAGGACCTCTCAATGCCAAAGATGCTGGTGCCAGTTCAGGTTGGCATCTGGTACGGTTGCCAGCCTCCGGGTGGACAACGAAACACACGGGAAAAAGAGGTGCAGGAGCTCATTAGCATAACTCATTAGCATAACTTATTTGCATATGCCACGCCCCCTGACATCACCAGAAGTGTGTCAGAAGGCAACACCCACCGCTCAGGCTCCACTGGAGTGTTTTGGATTGCTAGCTATGGGGGGGGGGAACGTGCAGATCTGTCCTCGCAGAGGAGGGAGAGCTTGTACCTGAATAAAACTTGGTCTTAAAGGTGCCACTGGACTGTTTTGGACCAGGGGGGCTCTGCAACTTACCTGGCTGCTTCTTGCTCTGACTGAAGGCTGCTGGGAGCAGGGGGTGGGGCTTGTTGCATGTGCCCGCCCCCTGTGCGCTCCTGCAGGAAATGACCCCTACCTGTATGGCCCCTTCCAACTCTATGATTCTATGATTCTATGAACCAGCTGCGGATCTGAAGTGGTAAACAGGCAGCAAAGGGTTAAGCAGCCCTCGACTTGCCCATTCTCCCACTCAGGAACACAACCAGAGGCTGCTTTTCAGTTTTAAATATATCACGGCTTCAGTACACGCATTGGTCATGGAGTTGGCCCCGGATGGCCCAGGCTACCCTGACCTCCTAAGGCCCTGGCCAGTGTTTGGATGAGAGGCCACCAAGGAAGCCCAGGGTTGCTACGCAGAGGCAGGCAATGGCAAACCCCCCTCTGAATGCCTTTTACTTTGACAACTCTACAGGGTTTTCCCTCGGATGGTCGTGGCCCCGCCCCCAGTGTGCCCGACGTGCCCACGTCACTTCCGGGCGACATGGATGCGGCACCAGCCAGGACTCTCCCGCTGGTAGCTGAATTCACACTTGGCAACCCTAGGCAGCAGTGACTTGACGGCAATTTACACACAAACACACACACACACACACACACAGAGTTTGCCCTGTATGTGTGAGTGTGCGGGGCCCAAAAGCCGCACTCTTCAGTCCTGCCGTCTCCGGTTCCCTGCACACCACAAGGTCTAGAAATTTCTGCTCAGTCGCAAAGCTTAAGTGGAGACTGTCCAGAAATCAAGTTCCTGTCCCAGATGCTAAGATTCCAAGTGACGTTTGCCTGGCAGGGAAATGCTTGCAATTCACTGGAGGTGTCTTAAGAGGAAGAGGGCTCCAGACACCTCGCGTGGTCCAGATCCCTGACAGCAAGGGAAGAAAAACCCTCCGTGTGTAGAAGCTACGGTTCCCGGTTCTGGGTCGGAAAACACCTGGAGAATTTGGGGGTGGAGCCTGAGGAAGGCGGGGTTTGGGGAGGGACTTCAATGCCATAGGCTCCACCCTCCAAAGCCACCATCTCCTCCAGGGGAACGGATCTCTGTCGCCTGAAGATCAGGTGTTTAATAGCAGGGGATCCCCAGCCACTACCTGGAGGTTGGCAACCCTGGTAAGAGCAGTACAGAGACTTCTCCAGAAACGGACACAGAAGCACCAGGCAACCTTCTGCATAAACACCGTCAATAAAGGCGTTCCACATTCAGCCTCTGACATACTGCTGGAATGACTAACACTCAAAATATCCCAACAGACACTGCATTGATGCTGAACTTTTACTTCACCAAAATAATAAGGTGGGGGAGGAACCCTACAGTCCTTTTTAAGGCACAAATAAAACAGGAGTTCTTGCCTTCAGCTCAACATAAGAATATAAGCCATGTTGGATCAGGCCAATGACTCATTCAGTCCAACACTCTGTGTCACACCCCAGACGCCATCAGGAGGTCCACCAGCGGGGCCAGAACTCCAGAAGCCCTCCCACTGGTATTGCCCCTTAAGCACCAAGAATACAGACCATCACTGCCTCAGACGTAAGAACACAAGAGAAGCCATGTTGGATCAGGCCAATGGCCCATTCAGTCCAACACTCTGTGTCACACCATGGCCAAAACCCAGACGCCATCAGGAGGTCCACCAGCGGGGCCAGAACTCCAGAAGCCCTCCAACTAGTATGGCCCCTTAAGCACCAAGAATATAAAATATCACTGCCCCAGACATAAGAACATAAGAGAAGCCATGTTGGATCAGGCCAATGGCCCATCCAGTGCAACACTCAGTGTCAGCTCAGTCTAAGCCAACCAGCCACGGCTTGCAGTGCCCGGTCCAGATCTTCCGGTCTGGAGTCCGACCGGCCACCCAACATCAGATAGAGCTGATACCAGCCCATACCTCCAGGCAGTCTGGGCAAGGGGGCGCATGTAAATGTTAAACAACATCGGGGAAAGCACTGCCCTGAGGCACTCCGCACTCAAGCGGGTGTCTCCTGGACTACTGTTCCCCTAGCACCACTCTTTGTCCCCGACCCTGGGGAAAGGAAGCAAGCCATTGCAAGGCAAGCCCCTGTATCCCCACGTCGGCAAGGCGGTGGGTCAGCAACTGATGGTCAACTGTGCCGAACGCAGCCAACAGATCTAACAACAACAGCACTGCCACAACGCCCCGATTCAGATGTCGCTGGAGGTCGTCAGTAAGGGCAACCAGCGCTGTCTCCGTCCCATGTCCTGGGAGAAAGCCAGACTGGAAGGAACCTAGGACGGAAGCGTCATCCAGAAAGCCCTGTAACCAGGGGTCATTTCGCAGAAAAAGAGGTGCAGGAGCTCATTAGCATAACTTATTTGCATAACTTATTTGCATATACCACACCCCCTGACATCACTGGAAGTGTGTCAGAAGGCAACACCCACCGCTCAGGCTCCACTGGACTCTTTTGGATTGCTAGCTACTTGGGGGGGGGGGCGTGCAGATCTGCCCTCACAGAGGAGGGAGAGCTTGTACCTGAAGGCGGGCTGGGGGGGGGGCTCTGCAACTTACCTGGCTGCTTCTTGCTCCTCGTGGCCCGACTGAGGGCTGCTGGGAGCAGGGGGTGGTGCTTGTTGCATGTGCCCGCCCCCTGGGCTCCTTACTGCCAGAGCTCCGCTCCTGTGCACTCCCGCAGAAAATGACCCCTGCCTGTAACTGTGTCACCACCGCCCTCTCAATTAATTAGCCCAGATAGGGCAGATTGGAAACCAGCCGATAGTTGGCCAATTCGGCCGGATCCAAAGTTGGCTTTTTCAGGAGAGGGCGGACCATTGCGTCATATAATTTTGTGTCATATAATGTGTCACGTTAACTCCTATGCTTTGCTTTAGTTCTGTTTTTTAGGTTTGGTTTTTTAGGTTTTTTAGAATGTCCCCAGCAGCAAAACAGAGTTTGAGTCCAGTGACACCTTTAAGACCAAAAAAGTTTTTATTGAGGGTATAAGAGGAAAGATTCTAGCCCGTAGGGCTGTGAAGACAAGCTTGACAGCATTTGGACAATACCTGACAAGTCTTGAGATTTTTGCGTGACATTTCGGTATCTTGCCTCTCCTCCTAACTAGCCTAATGAAGTACGCAAAGCACGCAGATCTGCATAACTTATAGTAGGCTTCAGAATTTGGATGATCTCAACGGGGAATATTTTATTTTTACGCTCTGAAAGGGCATATCCACTGTCCTACCTGGGGACAGCGGCTATTGTGGGCCTTAGTTGCTGAGGCCAGGGCCTCTTCCGTAGCTCCAGGTCCCCTGCCCCCACGGGGATACAGAAACATCAGCCAGGCCAACCCAGAGGCAGCGGCTGCTATTCTGGTCACGGAAACGCTCAAATTGCTTCCAGCTGCCACCGCACACAGCCCCCGTTCGCCCTCCCGTTTCTCCCATGCAAATATGCTCTGCGGCCTGGGAAGGTCTGTTTGGGGTTTTTTCCTGGCCGTATGGGGAGGGCTCCGCTCTGCAGCTCCACACCTTGTGGAAGAGGCAGAAAAGCTGGAGTCAGTAAAACAGCTAGAAGAGGAAAAGACTCCCTCAAGCAGCCAGGGTTGCCATCTTCCAGGTGCGGCCTGGAGATCTCCTGGAATTATAGCTGATCGAAGAAGAGGAGGAGGAGGAGGAGATTGGATTTATACCCCGCCCTTCACTACCCAAAGGAGTCTCAGAGCGGCTTACAATCTCCTTCCCCTCCCCACAGCAGACACCCTGTGAGGTAAGTGGAGCTGAGAGAGCAGTCCTGAGAACCGCTTGTGAGAGAACAGCTCTGAAAGAACTTGTGACTGACCCAAGGTCACACCAGCAGCTGCATGTGGAGGAGGATAGCTCCAGAGCAAACTGATGAACTGGGCAATCCCCTTAAATCAGGGGTGTCGAACTCATTTGTTCTGAGGACTGGATCTGACACAAAAGTTACTTTGCCTGGCCGGGCCGTGTGTGCCCTAAAATGTAACGCCAGGTACCAGAGATATAAACTTTATAAAGGACACCGGCAAGCCCAATTAACAATATTCTTTCCCACTCCAAATACAAACAAAAGCAATTGATTCCTAGCAGTGAAAACAACTGATTTACTGGGGAACCCACAAAAAAAAACACCCCGTTAAAAGTATTTAATCGTATGCAAGACAGGTTTTTTCCCAAGGGATACCATAAAGGGGGGAAGGTATCTTACAGTGCTATACAAACGAGCTACTTTTTCTCTATTTAGGAGATGAGTCATCGTCCTCGCAAGTGAATAAAGTCGTTTTTCTGCACCTCCTGCAACACCCGTCACTCGGCTCCGCTCCCCCACAGTAGTGGCTTTTCCAGTCCTCGCTGGGCTGCAGGCAGAGCAGGCGGAAGGGGGGGAAAACAACACCACACCTCCTCTTTCTCTGCCTTTGCTTCCATTCCCCACACTGTTTTAACTTAGCCTCTTAGCCCCGCCTTCTAGCCATTTCCTTCCTATTTCTTGACAGCTTCGACCACACACACATGCACCCCTCACCACGTGGGTCTGCTCGCACCCCCAGGCAACCTCCTGCCTTCCTTCCTTCACACCAGTTGCTCACGGGCTGGATAAAAGCCCCACACGGGCTGGATCCGCCCCCTGGTTTTGTGTCTGACACCTCTGCCCTAAATACGAATATCTGGAATTTCAGTCCACTCAGTCGCAGCTGGGAAGAGTTCAAAGAGTTCCATCACATCTCCCTGGAAAGCACGACGGTGCCGGTGACAGACGGGGAAATAGTTTGGCGGGCTGCACCGCAATCGCATCCGGGTCCTGGTGCTTGGCCCCGTTTAACAACAGGCCTGCACAGCTGCCAAAGCCTGTTCGTATTCTAGTAGACATCTTCCATACTTTACATGGCGAGTCAAATCCTGCGGGCCTCTCGTTGGCGTTTATCAGGTTAGGGTCTCCCGGCTACACCACACAAATGGCACCAGGGAAGATGTCTGCGGGTACCAAAGCTCCCCTGGGCACCATATTGGTTGACCCCTGCTCTATGGCATTACACCCTGCTGAGGGCTCTCCCCTTCCCAAACCCCACCCTTCCTCGGATCCGCCCATCAAATATCCAGGAATTCCCCAACCTGGAGCTGGGAACCCTACGCAACCCATTAACTGCATTCCCCAGTCTCACTTCCAGGAAGGAAGGGTAAAAAAATTTAAATCGTAGGGGAGCCTGGGTGTTTTCTGCACACTCCAAGCCTGGGGGGAAAGTTTGCAGAGCGGGGAAGCCAGGAGATGACAGAAGAGGGCTGATTTACGGATGACATCGATCCACCTCCTGGGATTCCAGGAAAAGAGAGCCGCTGGGATTGGTTCCAGGATGCCGGAATGGGGTTTCATAGCCTCTGGGCAGTGCTGGCTTTCATCCACAGCCAGATCAACGGCTTAGCTCCCCAGGCTGGTTTTTTTAATTTCTTTTTTTTTTTTAACTGTCAGGGCTCTGAGCCCACAACTTTTTATTTTCGCAACATCGAGTGGGTTGATACACATCCATCCATCATGTGAGGGCCAACCCATGTTAGAATCGTAGGATCATAGAGTCACAGAGTCGTAAGGGGTCCTACGGGTCATCTAGTCTGACCCATCGCTCAATGCAGGATCACCCCAGAGCAGGGATGGCCAAACCGCGGTTCGAGAACTGCATGCGGCTCTTTCACACATATTCTGTGGCTCCCAGCAGGGCGGCTGGGGTAGCGAAGGGGAAGCGAAGGCAGTGTTCTCCTCCCTTGGTAAGTTTCAGGTGGGTGGGAGGAGCAGAGAAAAAATGCAACTTTAAATGCATTCTCAAAGCACTCCCCCTCTCCGCTGGCTGACTTGGAGAAGGCAGGGGTCATTTCCTGCAAGAGCACACAGGAGCAGAGCTCCGGCAGTAAAGAGCCCAGGGGGCGGGCACATGCAACAAGCCCCACCCCCTGCTCCCAGCAGCCCTTAGTCAGAGCAAGAAGCAGCCAAGTAAGTTGCAGAGCCCACCGGCCCAAAACAGTCCAGTGGCACCTTTAAGACCAAGTTTAATTCAGGTACAAGCTCTCCCTCCTCTGCGTGGACAGATCTGCACATTCCCCCCCCCCCAAAATAGCTAGCAATCCAAAACAGTCCAGTGTTGCCTTCTGACACACTTCTGGTGATGTCAGGGGGTGTGGCATATGCAAATAAGTTATGCTAATGGTTTATGCTAATGAATTCCTGCACCTCTTTTTCTACGAAATTTTCCCTGGGAGAAGGTGTATGTCTCTTTAAATCCTTTCTCTAAGCCATTCTTTCTTTCCACCTCTTTCTCTCTTTGACAAATAAATTTCACTGGACAAGTAAACATTATCAATATCTGTCTTTACCCCTTTGGTATTCTTTTTGGCCGTCTCATTTAATGTTAACAAAAAGCAAATGTGAATATTTTTTGAAAGAAAGTGCATGTAATATTTGTTCATGTCTTGCGGCTCTTACACATCTGACGTTTATTCGGTGTGGGTCTTATCTTAAGCAACTTTGGCCGCCCCTGGCCTAGAGCAGTGGTGGCGAACCTATGGCACGGGGGCCAGAGGTGGCACTCAGAGCCCTCTCTGTGGGCACACGTGCCATCACCCCAGCCAAGCCCAGACCATCATAAAACTGTCAAATTCTCTGCCAAATAATTTTAAGTAAATGAAAGCATTTGGGGATTGCTTTCCTTACTTTGTTTGGATCATCTGAAGTTAATGTATGGGTTGTTTTTTCTAAAGTAAAACCTCAGTATTCAGGTTAAATTGCTGTGTTGGCACTTTGCGATACATAAGTGGGTTTTGGGTCGCAGTTTGGGCCACTCGCTCTAAAAGGTTCGCCATCCCTAGCCTAGAGCATCCGTGACGAGTGTTTGTCTGGCCGCTGCTTAAAGACAGCCAGGGAGGGGGAACTCACCACCTCCCGGGGCAGACCAAGGGCCCTACGAAGAAAGGCCGAGGGACCTGGGAATGTTTAGTCTGGAGAAGAGGCGGTTGAGGGGGAACACGTTGAACGCGTGAGTGCCAGTTTGGTGTAGTGAGAGCCAGTTTGGTGTAGTGGTTAAGTATGCGGACTCTAATCTGGGAGAACCGGGTTTGACTCCCCACTCCTCCACTTGCAGCTGCTGATGTGACCTTGGGTCAGCCACAAGCTCTGGAACAGCTGTCCTTGAAAAAGAGCAGTTTGTGTCAGTGTTCTCTCAGCCCCACCTACCTCACAGGGTGTCTGTTGTGGGGAGGGGAAGGGAAAGGAGTTTGTAAGCCGCTCTGAGACTCCAAGTGAAGGGCGGGGTATAAATCCAATCTCTTCTTCTTCTTCTTCTTCTTCTGTACCCAGATAGGAAAGGGCAGCCAGAACGGTTGTTTCCACCTCCGCCACCACGTCAACTCAGTGTGGAGTAGTGGTTAAGTGTGTCGGATTAGGTTCAAATGCCCCCTTGCGCCATGGAAGCTCACGGGGTGGCCTTGGGCCAGTCACACTCTCAGTGTAGCCTACCTCACAGGGTCGTTGTGAGGATAAAATGGGGGAGAGGAGGACGCCGTGGGCGGCTTCGGATCCCCCTTGGGGGAGAGAGGCAGGATGGTTCCCAGAGCACTGAACCCACACCTGGGTGTGCGCCCTCACGCACACAGGAATCATGTGCAAAACAGGCAACAGAGGTGGGAATTCCCAGAGTTTGGATTGTCAACCTCCAGGTGGGGTCTGGAGATCTCTTGGGATGACAACTCGTCTCCAGTTGACCGAGATCGGTTCCCCCGGAGAAAAGGGCTGCTTTGGAAGGCGGACTCTACGGCATTCTGCCCTGATGAGGCCCCTCCCCTCTCCAAACCCCGCCCTCCCCCAGCTCCACCCCCCAAATCTCCAGGTATCTCCCAAGTGGGAGTGGCAACCCCACCCAGACTAGATGCGTTCTTCTGGCAATTCTCAGTTTAGCAACGAGGAAAAAAGGTCGGAAAGTATTTAGGTTTAAAAATAAGCATTATGTCCGTTGGCTGGGAACCAGGACACGATGGAAACGGAGGAGGAGAGAACCAGACACGCACAGGGGGAGGCCTCTGGGTGCAACCCAAAGCAAGTCTACTCAGAAGAAAGCACCACGCTATGAAGAAGAAGAAGAAGAAGAAGAAGAAGAAGAAGAAGAAGAAGAAGAAGAAGAAGAAGAAGAAAGGAGATTGGATTTATACCCCGCCCTTCACTACCCAAAGGTGTCTCAGAGCGGCTTACAAACTCCTTTCCCTTCCCCTCCCCACCACAGACACCCTGTGAGGGAGGTGGGGCTGAGAGAGCTCTTGACACAAACTGCTCTTTTTCAAGAACAGCTCTGACAGAACTGGGACTGGCCCAAGGTCACCCAGCAGATGCAAGTGGAGGAGTGGGGAATCAGACCCGGTTCTCCCAGATTAGAGTCTGCGCACTTAACCACGACACCAAACTGGCTATTCAGTGGAGCTTACTCCCCGGAAAGCGTCCTCAGGCTGGCAGCCTCTGCCTGGATCCCCAGCAGTCCTTTCTAAGGTTAGAAGTGGCCGCCCCATTTCCCCAACTGAAACCCCCTCTTTTCCTGAAAGCTATTATTTACTGCGGGAACCAAACAGAATTATTATTTTTTTAGGGGATTAGATGAAGCTCTGCCCCTGGGCCCATGAGAAAGAGAGGGAGGAGAGACAGACTTCAAAGAGACCCGTTTATTTTATTTTCCCCCCAGTTCAGTTCAATTACATTTTATGGCATTTTACTGGCATGAAAGGACGTACAGGCGTTGCCAAAAGTAGGAGAAAGAGAGGCTGCCAGAGAGCTCAGATGAGTACGGTGTCAAAAAGGTGCATAAAACCAACCTGGAAGATCCTAGCAGTTGGGACTCTGGATCTACGGAGGATACTGGAATCTCCGCTATCAAATGAACACATGAAACGGCCTTATACTGAATCAGACCCTTGGTCCATCAAGTTCAGTACTATCTACTCCAGGGGTGTCAAACATAAGGCCCGGGAGCCGGAACCGGCCCGGGCTCTTCTGCGGCCCACGAGCGAAGGGAGTACTCAGGGGGAGTGGGCGGAGCCACTCCATTGAGGCTTCAGCACGGCAGAACAACCTCGTCTGCAGCAGTCAAGCATCATGGGAACATCTGCCCAGTGCTGCACTGCTGGCTCTCCAGTCCGCCCATGTGGGGTTTCCTTTGCACCCCGCTCCCACCCCATGGGGCCTTGCGGTGAGGATACACCAACTCGGAACTTACCACCTGCTGTTCCTTATACAGTTTCTATCTCCGGTAACTGGCAATACATTTTAAGGCACACACGGCACGGCCCGACAAAGTGACATTTATGTCAGATCCGGCCCTCACAACAAATGAGTTTGACACCTCTGGTCTACTCAGAACACCAGCCGCTCTCCAAGGTCTCCGGCAGAGATCTTTCACATCAGCTACTGCCAGATCTTTTAACTGGAGACGCCGGGGATTGAACCTGGGGCCTTCTGCATGTCAAACAGACGCTCTATCACTGAGCCACAGCCCCTCCCTTTCTACCGGCCTAGAATGGGGCAGATTTCCCCACTGGGGCACCAAATAAATGGGTTCATACTTGACGGTCACAGGGGAGACTGTAATTGGAGAGTTATGGGAAACGACAGTGCCTCGACCATGGTTTATAGTGCGATCCTATGCCTGTTGACTCAGAAGTGAGTCCCAGTGGGTTTTATTAGCATTTAGGAAGTAGAGGGTTTGGACTTTAATTCACTTTCAGTTCCGTTATCATCAGGGGTCATTTCCTGCAGGAGCGGAGCTCCAGCAGTAAAGAGCCCAGGGGGCGGGCACATGCAACAAGCCCCACCCCCTGCTCCCAGCAGCCCTCAGTCAGAGCAAGAAGCAGCCAGGTAAGTTGCAGAGCCCCCCCCCTGGCCCCCCGGTCCAAAACAGTCCAGTGGCACCTTTAAGACCAAGTTTTATTCAGGTACAAGCTCTCCCTCCTCTGCGAGGACCAATCTGCACGTCCCCCCCCCCCAAATAGCTAGCAATCCAAAAGAGTCCAGTGGAGCCTGAGCAGTGGGTGTTGCCTTCTGACACACTTCCGGTGAGGTCAGGGGGTGTGGCGTATGCAAATAAGTTATGCTGATGAGTTACGCTAATGAGCTCCTGCCCCTCTTTTTCTACGAAATGACCCCTGGTTATCATTATTTTAATCCTTTTTTAAAATTCCCCGCTTTCTTCCTAGGAGCTGAGAGGGACAGACTCGATTTCCCCTTTCTTAGCTGTATCCTCACAACAGCCCTGTGAGGTAGGTTAGCTTAAGAGAAAGATTGGCCCGCAGCCACACGCTGCATTTCACGGAGAGCTAGGAGGATCTGAACCTGGGCCTCTCCACGTCTAACCGTGATGCCAAGTTAGATCCCTACGCAAGGAAACAATTTCACAACTCCCGAGACTGCAGACATCTCTTTAGCCCTCTTGGCAAGTCAGTACAAATGGATATTTAAGGAGCGTTGAGTGGTAATTAAACCTTGTAATTATGCAAAGGAATGTGGATAAAGCAAGGATGCATATATTCATCACTCTTCACGCATGCCTGTTGGTGAAATTACTGTAAGGATAGAACCAGGAGGAAGATTATAGCCCAAATCACTTGTTAAGGAATAAAAAAAATTGCCATCTCTAACATCACTGTCGCAATATTGCATTATTATTTGCTACAATCTGGAATAACCCTTTGGATGTGAACTCGCAACCGGCAACGCAGGCTAAAATTCATGTTGTTGTTTATCTACGTGATTTATAGAACAAAGTTTGAGTCCAGTGTCCCCTTTAAGAACAACAAAGTTTAATTCTGGGTAAGCTGATACCCAGAATTAAGCTTTGTTGGCCTGAAAGGGGCCACTGAACTCAGTTTGTTCTGCTGCTTCAAACCAACAGGGCTTCGTAGTTTATAGTCCACCTTTCTCAGTAAGATTTATGGCAGATTACGAAGTAAATTGATATGCTCAACACAGTGGGATCTCCAATAGAAGGAGGAGGAGGAGGAGGAGGAGGACATTGGATTTATACCCTGCCTTCCACTTGGAGTCTCAGAGCGGCTGACAATCTCCTTTCCCTTCCCCTCCCCACAACAGACACCCTGTGAGGTAAAAGAAGAAGAGGAGAGATTGGATTTATACCCCGCCCTTCACTACCCAAAGGTGTCTCAGAGCGGCTGACAATCTCCTTTCCCTTCCCCTCCCCACAACAGACACCCTGTGAGGTGGGCGGGGCTGAGAGAGCTCTTTCCAGAACTGTCCTTGAGAGAACAGCTCTGACAGAACTTATGACTGTCCCAAGGTCATCCAGCAGCTGGACGTGGAGGAGTGGGGGAATCAAACCTGGTTCTCCCAGATTAGAGTCCACACACTTAACCACGACACCAGGCTGGCTTGCCCAACTTGCCCAGGGTTGCCCAACTTTTTTGAGCCTACAAGCTACCTTTAGGATTCTGAAAAAGTGTGGTGGGCAGCCAAAAAACAGCGGCTACAAGAGGCGGAGCCAGGCCCAAAATGGCTGCCGCTGCTTATCTTCAATCACACGGTGAACATCTTTTTGCTGTGGCGGCAGCCGCTGCCAAAGCCACACTAACAAAACCTGCCCTGCCAATCGAATCTCCAGTGGCCAATCAGTAGCCTTGCTGGGCACAAGCCCTACTGGCCCTGCCCACTTTCTAAAAACACTCAGCAGATACCACGGCGCCCGCGAGCACCACGTTGGGGACCCCGGCAATAGACAACACAATCGAATTTGGAATGCAGAAATCTGATGAGCAGAAATCCCATACGGAGCTGAAACAAAGCACAAGCATTTAAACGTGACCCGTTAAGCGACGCAGAAATTACCTGTTAGGAACATAATGGCAACAGACAGTACATTAGTACAGTCTACAGTCCCTGTCCTCTCTAAGAAACAGCCCAAGACGCCCAGGGCAGTGGCAGAAGGCACAAAATATGAGCAATAAAACATCAGACAATTTGCTGTCCGTGCCAATGCTCCCTCTAAGCCATGGAGTCTCGTGAGCAAAAATTCTCCTTTTCGAGCGACTGGCATTAAAGTTGTGAGCCAGCCATTTGGCTACTGCATCAGTTAGTCTGCTCTGGAGCCATCCCCTCCTGAGCTCAGACAAAAATGTGTGAGCCGGAGGCTAAAAAACTGTGAGCCGGCTCACACTAACTCAGCTTAGAGGGAACACTGACCCGATGCAGGTTGGTTCTGAGTGTTGGCACTGTGGCCAGCTCTGGCATCCCTTTGCCTGCAAGCGTACACTGAAACGGTTATCCACATACTACTACTACTGATTCAATGACAAGGAGGCTGAAGGGTTACGCTCCCCGTTAGGAGATCCCCAAGCACCTGAGAGTACATAAGCAAGTTCACTTCCTGACAACTACTTCCTTTTCATGCTCTTGAAACATGCAACCATATCACACCCTGAATCACAGCAAAGAGCTGAGACGTGATCCTGCAAAATTTAAGGACTCGGGGTGGGGTGGGTGGGAAGTACCGCCATGTTCTAGCTGACTTTAGCTGCAGTCACGCACACGAAACAATCCACTTCCAATGCCCTTTCCGACTGGATCGTGCCAGTTCACACAGTAAAATCCACTTGGAAAGTGGATGGAAAGTGGATTATTTTGTGTGTGTGATGGCAGCCTTAGGCCGACCCCAAAAGGTTTATTAATTAATTATTGTACGGCAGTGTGCGCAGTGTAGCCAGGAGAACCTACGATTGAATGGCGGCCAGAAGTTCTAGCTCTTTTAGCAGTATGCACCACTAGGTGGCGAGCTAGACTTGTTTTTAAGGCAAGCGACGTTTCGGAGGTGGTTTGCCGTTGCCTGCCTCTGCCTCACGACCCTGGTGTTCCTTGGAGGTCTCCCATCCAAATACTAACCAGGGCCGACCCGGCTTCGCTTTCGAGATCTGACAAGATCGGGCTAGTCCGGGCTGGTATTCAAGGCAAGATACGAATAGAAGTGGTGTGCCATTGCCTGCCTCTGCACAGAGACCCTGGGACTTCCTTGGTGGTTTCCCATCCAAATACTAACCAGGACCGACCCTGCTTAGCTTCTGAGATCAGACAAGCTCAGGCTAGCCTGGGCCGTCCAGGTCAGGGCAAGTCAGCTCTGGTGGGGGCGGACAGTGCCGTCAAGTTGCCCCCACTCACGGTGACTCCCGTAGGGTTTTCAAGGCAAGAGACCAACAAGAGGTGGTTTGCCATTGTCAGCCTGTGCATAGCAACCCCCAACTTCCTTGGTGGTCTCTCTTCTAAGGACTAACCAGGGCTGACCCCGCTTAGCTTCCGAGATCTGCCAAGAGCAGGCTAGTTTCCGCCATGCAGGTCAGGGCGTAGACTTAAGCATCAGTGTAATCACAGAATACACCCCCATACATGTTTCTGATACTGAGCATAAGGACATAAGAGACGCCAATGTTGGATCAGGCCAGTGGCCCATCCAGTCCAACACTCTGGGTCACGCAGTGGTCAGAAATACCAGGTGCCATCAGGAGGTCCACCAGCGGGGCCAGGACGCTAGAAGCCCTCCCACTGTTGCCCCCCCCCCAAGCACCAAGAATATAGAGCATCACTTGTCTTTGTAATTGAATTGCAGTCCACCTTATCAGCAAATGACACTTCAGAACCAGACTGTGGCTACTCGCGGCTGTAGTTAAGAAGAGCCAGGAGGGCATCTCATGTATCCGGGGTGCTGCAAAGCTCTCTAACGTCCTCCTCGTTTCCCTGCCTATGCAACAGTGTGAGCATTTGAACTCAGGACTCCTGACTTTTTGAAACCAGCCCCCAAACAAGGTCTCATCTTTCACATATTCATAGTCGTTCTATTTTGTGGTTATTCTTGCACACATCTTTCAGCCTTTGGGTGTACTGCATCCGAGGAAGAAGAAGAAGGAGAAGGAGGAGGAGGAGGAGGAGGAGGAGAACGGGGGGAGGGGGAGGATTTATAGCACTTAGCGTCTCGGAGTGGCTTCCAATCTCCTTCCCTTCCCCTCCTCACAAAAGACACCCTGTGATGTAGGTGAGGCTGAGAGAGCTCTTTCAAGGACTGCTCCTGAGAGAACAGCAGAGAGACCTTGTGACTGAGCCAAGGTCACACCAGCAGCTGCATGTGGAGGAGTGGGGAAATCAAACCCGTTCCTCCCAGATTAGAGTCTGTGCTCTTAACCACTACATAAAACTGGCCCAAGCACTGGGGATAAGACAGGTAAAATTTAAAATTATGCTGGGAAAGAAACATCAGAGAGAAAGAGAGAGAAATCAACACTGTAGCGGCAGATGTCGCAGAAATGTTACTTTAATCTTTACAGCCAATCAGGTCTCAAATGGACAATCAGAAGGCCTACTGGGCTGGAGCCCAGCTGGCCCCACCCACTTTCTGAAAATACTTGGTGGGAGCTAGGAAAGGTGTTGGTGGGAGCCACAGTGTCCCCGGGCACCATGTTGGGGATGCCCACCCTAGAGAGCCAGAGTAGTGCTCAAGATGGATCTACAGCCCTGCCCTGGATAGCCCAGGCCAGCCCGATCACGTCAGATCTCGGAAGCTAAGCGGGGTCGACTCTGGCAAGTACTTGGATGGGAGACCTCCAAGGAATACCAGCAGTCGGGGGGCGGGGGCAAGCTCTATTCCGCCACCTCTCTGAATGTCCTCCAGGCCCCCAGTAGGGGTCAGTCGCCAGAAGTCGCTGTGACTTCCAAGTGCACACACACTCACACAGACACACACACATGCACATATTAAAAATATTAAAAATACAAAAAATAAACATAAAAAAGGATCTACAGCCCGACACACTATAATAAGGAGCATTATGTGTTCAAATCTTCAGACATGAAAGCAGATGTCACCTAGAATAATTAGGCTCAGGATGTTTGCAGAGAGATTGGGGGGGGAAGTACTGCAGATCAGAGGTTAACCTAGTAGAGGAAGAGGGGCACAGGCCCCTTACTAAGTGGATTATATAGGTTCAGGTGGGGCAGCCGTGTTGGTCTGAAGCAGAACAACGTTTGAGTCTGGTGGCACCTTGAAGACCAACAAAGTTTTATCCAAGTTATAAGCATTCGTGAGCCGCACACTTTTTCAGATACAATGAAATGGAAATTACCAGTCTATGCATATAGGTAGATGGAGCTGCGGTGGCTCAAGTGGTTAAGACGCTGAACTGCAGGCTGTGGAAGGTCAGTAGTTCAGCAGTTCGAGACCCGAGTGTGCTGCATGACGGAGTGAGCTCCCGTCTCTAATTCCAGCTCCTGCCAACCTAGCAGTTTGAAAGCAAGAAATTGCAAGTAGATAAAGAGGTACCACTTCGGTGGGAAGGGAACAGCGTTCCGTGCGCCTTGGTGCTTAGTCATGCCGGCCACATGACCACGGAAACGTCTTCGGACAGTGCTGGCTCTTTGGCTTTGAAACGGAGATGAGCACCGCAACCCTAGAGTCGGATTTGACTGGCTTTCGAGCAAGGGAACCTTTACTTTACTTACATATAGGTAGGGGGTGAGCAGCAAATCAGCATACAGCATAATGAAGACGTTTCACAGATTCAAGGACCAAACAGGAACAACAAGCTTAGTTTATAGGGTAATATCCATTTCGATGTATCTGATGAAGTGTGCGTGCCCACAAAAGCTTATGCCTTGAATTAAACTTTGTTGGCCTTAAAGGTGCCACCGGACTCAAACTTTGTTCTAGATTACGTAGTGTAAATCAGTAAGAACATAAGAGAACATAAGAGACGCCAATGTTGGATCAGGCCAAAGGCCCATCCAGTCCAACACTCTGTGTCACACAGTGGCCAGAAATACCAGTGCCATCAGGAGGTCCAGCAGTGGGGCCAGGACATTAGAAGCCCTCCCACTGTTGACCCCCCCCCCAAGCACCAAGAAGACAGAGCATCACTTGTCCCAGAGCCCCTAGCTATACCTTGTGGCTAATAGCCACTGATGGACCTCTGCTCCATATGCTTATCTAATTCCCTTTTGAAGCCATCCATGCTTGTAGCACCCACCACTTCCTGTGGCAGTGAATTCCAAGTGTTAATCACTCTTTGGGTGAAGAAGTACTTCCTTTTATCCATTCTAACCCGACCGCTCAGCAAGTTCATGGAGTGCCCACTATCATTCGAGTTGCCCTTTTCTGCACTTTTTCCAAAGCTATAATATCCTTTTTAAGGTGTGGTGCCCAGAACTGCACACAGTATTCCAAATGAGGTCTCACCATTGATTTATATAGGGGCATTATTATATTGGCTGATCTGTTTTCAATACCCTTCCTAATAATCCCCAGCATAGCATTGGCCTTCTTTATTGCAGTCACACACTGTCTCGACATTTTCAGTGAGTTATCCACTACAACTCCAAGATCTCTCTCTTGCTCAGTCTCTGCCAGTTCAGACCCCATCAATGTGTATTTATATTTAGGATTTTTGGCTCCAATGTGCATCACCTTGCACTTGGCCACATTGAACCCCATTTGCCATGTTGACGCCCACTCGCCCATCCTTGACAGATCCCCTTGGAGTGCCTCACAATCCTCACTGGTTTTCACCACCCTGAACAACTTTGTATCATCCGCAAATTTAGCCACTTCACTGCTTACTCCCATCTCCAAATCATTAATGAACAAGTTAAAAAGCAGTGGACCAAGTACTGATCCCTGCGGTACCCCACTGCTTACCACCCTCCACTGAGAAAATTGCCCACCTACACTCACTCTCTGTTTTCTATGAACTAGCCAGTTTTTGATCCATAAAAGGACTTGTCCTTCTATCCCATGATTTTTGAGCTTACTTAGGAGCCTTTGATGAGGAACTTTATCAAAAGCTTTCTGGAAGTCAAGGTAAATAATATCTATTGGATCCCCCTTGTCCACATGTTTGTTCACCCCCTCAAAGAACACTAACAGGTTAGTGAGACAAGATCTTCCCTTACAGAAACCGTGCTGAGTCTGCCTCAATAGGTTTTGTTCATCTATGTGCCTACTAATTCTTTCCTTAATAATGGTTTCCACCAATTTACCCGGTATCGACGTCAGACTGACTGGCCTGTAATTTCCCGGATCTCCTCTGGAACCCTTTTTAAAGATGGGAGTGACATTAGCTACCTTCCAATCCTCAGGAATGGAGGCAGATTTTAAGGAAAGATTACATATCTTTGTCAGGAGATCTACAAGTTCACATTTGAGTTCTTTCAGAACTCTCGGATGTATGCCATCTGGGCCTGGTGATTTTTCAGTTTTTAAGTTGTCTATCAGTTTTAGGACCTCCTCTCTCATCACCTCAATCTGACTCAGGTCTTCCAACACCCCTCCTGAAACCAGTGGTTCTGGAGTGGGCAAGCACTTCTCAGTGTCGTCAACAGGATGAGATATCTAATAAGCAATGTACTAGGACTGGGATTGCAGGAACCTGAAAGAAGCCCAGCATATTAGACATGAAACAGAAAGCAAGAAAAGATATAACGTCGTTAGATGTAGAAAAATGGTATTACATTGGTAGAAAATAATGGTAGTGATGGCAGGATAATACATCCAGCAGATAATACAGCCTACATGGAGTGGTACAGTACACAGCTCCTCTCCTTAAGAGCCTTCAGGGTTTATTCCATTTTAATATAGTCAGGGCTTTTTTGTAGAAAAGCCCAGCAGGAACTCATTAGCATAACAGGCCACACCCAACAGCAGGAACTCATTAGCATATTAGGCCACACTCCTGACAGCACAGCTCATTAGCATATTAGGCCACACCCCCATGTTACCAGACGTGTGGTCATCCAACCACACCCACCTTTTACTTCTTATTCTCTTTACCTTGTTTGTTGTCAAAACCCAGGGCCTTTTTTTTGGAGCAGGAACTCCTTTGCATGTTAGGCCACACACCCCTAATTGTAGCCAACCATAATGAGTTCCTGCTGTTGGGTGTGGCCTATTATGTTAATGAGTTCCTGCTGGGCGTGGCCAACTTGGGAGCCAGCCAGAACTCCATTCCTGTGCGTCCCTGCCCCAAAATAGCCCTGAATATAGTCCTGTTACCTTTATGCCCCGACTTGGATGGCCCAGGCTGGCCCAGTCTCATCAGATCTCAGAAGCTAAGCAGGGTCGGCCGTGGTTAGGACTTGGATGGGAGACCACCGAGGAAGCCCAGGGCTGCTACACAGAGGCAGGCAATGGCGAACCACCACTGGACGTCTGCCGCCTTGACCCAGATGGCCCAGGCTAGCCTGATCTTGCCAACTCTTGGAAGCTAAGCAGATTCTGCCCAGGTTAATACTCTTGGAGTGAGCGACTCGCCATGCCTGGACATTGGGGGGGGGGCGCCACATCACTCGAACGGTGTAAAGGTGCTATCTCCTTGAATGGGATACCTCAGTCTTAACCGGGGAGCTGCCCTCTGACGCCTCCTCCTCTCTCACTTTGTCCTCTCCCTCTCTCAACATGGCCTTCCATGGAGACACACGTCTCTTGTGTAGAGACAAAGCCCTCATACTCCCACAGACGTGATGCTGGACAAGCTGGTGATCTGTGATAGGGAAAGTACTCTTTAGATTAGGATTAGGAGCCGCAGTGGCTCAGGGGTTAAGACTCTGAGCTGCAGACTGGAAGATCTGTAGTTCGGAAGTTCGAGACCTCAGTGCCGCGTGACGGAGTGAGCTCCCGTCTCCGGCCCCAGCTCCTGCCAACCTAGCAGTTCGAAAGCAAGAAACTGCAAGTAGTTAAAGAGGTACCACTTTGGTGGGAAGGTAACAGCGTTCCGTGCGCCTAGGCGTCTAGTCACGCCGGCCACGTGACCACGGAAACGTCTTCGGACAGCGCTGGCTCTTTGGCTTGGAAATGGAAATGAGCACCGACTGGCTTTCAAGGGCCCCCCCTCTCATTTCGACTGCAACCTGAATTTGAACCAGATCTACCTGAATGGATACAAGTTTACATTTTTTTGCAATATACTTATTGGGAGATTAATTTACTGCACTCAGTATTACGCTTTTAACACTGGGCAAAACTCTGCTATATTAAGCAAATATCCCAATAAATACCTGGATGAGAGACAGCTACGGAAGTCCAGGGTTGCTATGCAGAGGCAGGCAGTAGCAAAGTCACCTCTGAACGTCTCTTGCCTTGAAAACCCTACGGGGTCACCAGAAGTCGCCTGTGACGTGACAGCACTTCCCACCACCAATACCACCATTATCTTTACAGAAGAGCCCCCTTAAACGACAGAACCACGGGAGCCCCTCTGACTTCCGCAGCCGAGCCGTTCCACAGCAGAAGATAAGAGGAAAACGGTGGCAAAGGGAAGGATTTCTGTTTTATCAGCTGTGCAATAGGAGGTGGCTGATACAAGTGTCTCAGCCCTCAAAGGAAACAGAAAGAGTGGAAACCAAGGGTCGCAAAGGACGCACCAGATGTTTGCCGGGGGCCCAGAGATCAGGGACCTGCGGGACCTGCTGCAGTTCCGCAGGGTCTGCGAGACGGAGCTCTTCCACCAGGGCTTTGGTTAAGGAGCCACTGCCACCACCAAGCACACCATCGCTAACATCACTAATTTCAACGAATGAGCCTTATAGAGCCCTGCTCCCTGGCCAGTACCTGCTGCATATAAATATGATAATGATCAAGGAGCTGAGTATCACAACAGATGGTAGAACATATTAATATGAACATACTGCCATCTTTAAGTATTTATCTATATCTAGCTAGCACTTTATGACTCTGGATTGTTTCAAACTGGTCTTATCGACGTTTACAATTGTCTATTTATGTTTTATCCTTTTGTAAGCCACCCGGAGCCTGCCTCGGCGGGGAGGGTATACACTGAACTAATAAATAATAATAAATAAATAAATTCTGGGACTTCCGTGACCATCAGTTTCAACGTCGGAGCTCTCCTTCCCATCCCAGAGTTGCCCCATCCCTTCTAGTCCCTCACACAGAGAATTACACCTGAAAGACTTCGGACAGGTTCCACACCAAGTTTTTGTCTGCCTCGACCGCTTCCCCCCCCACACACATACACAGTCATTTTCTGTAAATTCGTCTACAGTGAGGCATCTGAAGCTTAAGCCCAGAATGCAACTTTTGTTGCTCTTAAAGGTGCCACTGGACTCAAACTTTGTGGAATAGATGTTGTTCGTCTTTCAGGCGCCACACTGGGGTTGCCAGCCTTCAGGCAGGGCCTGGAGATCGCCCGGGATTGCCTCCGATCTCCAGAACGCAGAGATCAGTTCCCCCTGGAGAAGATGGCTGCTCCGGAGGATGGGCCCTACGGCAGGACACCCCCACTGTAGCCCCTCCCCTCTTGAAACCCCACCCCCAAATCTC
>NW_015173760.1:94044-102054 GCF_001447785.1 Gekko japonicus
TGCCTACTCCCCAGATCTTGGACCACCCCGGACCAATGTTCCCTCTAAGCTGTGGAGTCTTGTGAGCAAAAATCCTACTTTGTGAGCTCCTGGCATTAAAGTTGAGAGCGAGCGATTTGGCTACGGCATAAATCAGTTTGCTCTGGAGCCCTCCTTCCTGAGCGGAGACAAAAATGTGTGAGCCGGAGGCTAAAAAACTGTGAGCTGGCTCACACCAACTCAGCTTAGAGGGAACACTGCCCCAGACTCGGTGGCTCTGCTTTGGGGGACGGTCTTCTCTCCCGCCCCCCGCCCCCTTCTTGAGGAATGCGATAGAGATCAGGCCCGAAAGGGGGGTCCCTCCTCTCCAAGGGGGCGCGGCGCGTTTGGGGAAAGGGGCCGGGAGGGAACCCCGCCGCTCCGGCCGAGCCCTCGAGTTCGCAAAGCTCTTCCCCAGCGCGGGCGGCACAGAGTCTGATGCAACCGCCCGGGAGGCTTGCAAGAGGCGGCGCGCGCGCCTTGCCCCGCTCCGGGGCGGACGCGCGCAAAAAGACTTTCTCCGGCCGCCGCGGCGCACTCACCCTCCGGAGGATCGGGGCTTTTGTCGTCGGGGTCGCACGGCGGCGAGGCGTCCCGGGACAAGGCGCGGGGGTTAGAGGCTGTGCATTCGGGGCGGGCGCGCACATAACACAACACACACACACACACACATGCAACACGCCCGGGCGCCGCTCAGCCAATCAGGCTCCGGATAAGTTGGAGGCGAGCAAGGGAGCAAATCCGGGCTCGGCGGCCGCGTGGGAATGCAGCAGGTGGATCGGAGAGCCAGTTTCTCCCCCCTCCCCTCCCCTGGCTCCCTCCCAGATCTCCAATGGCAGCGTTTGAACGACTCGGTCCCGCTGCCAAAAGTGCCCGCAACTTTGGGGGCTGCTTTTTACGCAAAGCGCATGTGGGTTGCTGCTGGAAGTTTAGGGGAGTCGCGTGGAACGGTGCCACATCGGACCTCTCAGCGCTGGAGGCGGATCGGCATTTTGATTTGTACGCCGCCTTGCTGCCCAAACGGGGACTCAAGGGAAAGCAGCCGGCGACATCGTTCCCTCCCCCCCCCTTCCATATTTATCCCGATAACATTCGCTTTGCACATGAACACAGGAAGCTGCCAGCCAATCAGGCCATCGAGGTCGGCGTTTCCAGGGTCCCCAACGTGGCGCCCGCGGGTGCCACGGCGCTTACCGACACCTTTGCTCGTGGCTGCCAGCTGTTTTTAGAAAGTGGGTGGAGCCAGGTGGGGCTTCTGCCCAGCAAGGCTTCTGATTACTGATTTACTGCAGATTTACAATAATGTTCTGGTGGCAGATACACTCAGTCAGGGCCGGCTCGCCCGCTAGGCGAACTAGGCGCTCGCTTAGGGCGCGCCCACCCCCACACGCCAAAGAGCCGCTGCTTGCCTGCGCAGGGCCGGACCAGAAGCACGCCTCAGTGTTGGCTTTATTCTCTCTCTCCTTCCTCTTTCCCAGTGCATTCTTTAAAATTACTCCTCTTGTTCCCCACACTTGGGCTTCCTTTGTGTGTGTCTCTCTCCACCCTCCCTTGGTGGCTGTAATGGATCAGGACCCGGCATGGTCAGCTTGGGCACCACACGGTCAAGCACAAACGTCGAGCTTCGCTCAGACAGACAATGGACAATAGGGATCCTAGCCCGCACCAATCAGAATCCTAGGGATCCTAGCCCGCACCCATCTACTGAGACTGGCATTGGCTTTCCAGGGTCTTCAGTAGAGGTCTTTCACACATCACCTATAGCCCTATCCTTTTAACTGGAGATGCCGGGGACTGGACCTGGGACCTTCTACATGCCAAGCAGCGGCTTTATATCACTGAGCCACAGCACCGCCCTACAACCAGCGAGGTAGGTTAGTTATCCGGCAAGCATCCATGGCAGAGTAGGGATTCGAACCCAGACCTCTGACACTCTTAACAGCTATGAGTTCGGTGGCACCTTTAAGACCAACAGAGTTTTATTCAAGGTCTAGCCCTGACCTGGATAGCTCAGTCAAGCCCGATCTCGTCAAATCTCGGAAGCTAAGCAGGCCTGACCCTGGCAAGTAATTGGAAGGGAGACCTCCAAGGAATGCCAGGGCTCAGGAGGCAGGGGCAGGCAATCAAGTCACTTCTCTGAATGTCCTCCATGCCCCAGTAGGAGTCACCAGAGGTCGCCATGACTTCCAGGCCTGCAAGCACAGAGGCGCACACACATACAAATACCCACCAAGAAAGAGAGAGTTTTATTCAAGGTTTTACAGGGGCCCCTGGACTCGAACTTTCTTCTGCTGCTTCAGACCAACACGGCTACCCCCCTGAATCGCTCTTGACAGCTAGTTATGCACATCTCTGTTTTACCACCTGTACGCAATTGTACGCACCTGTACTTACAATCTCCTTTCCCTCCCCCTCCCCACAACAGACACCCTGTGAGTTAGGTGGGGCTGAGAGAGCTCTCCCGAGAACTGCTCTTGAGAGAACAGCTCTGAGAGAACTTGGGGCTCTACTGGTAGCAGGAGCTTCTTTGCATATTAGGCCACACACCCCTAGTGTAGCCAATCCTCCAAGAGCTTACAGTAGCCCCAGTAAGAGGAGCTCTGTAAGCTCTTGGAGGATTGGCTACACTAGGGGTGTGTGGCCTAATATGCAAAGGAGCTCCTGCTACCAGTAGAGGCCTTGTCCAGTGTTCCCTCTAAACTTGAGTTAGTGTCAGTTAGCTCACAGTTTTTTAGCCTACAGCTCACATATTTTTGTCTCCGCTCAGGAAGGATGGCTCCAGAGCAAACTAATTTATGCAACAGCCAAATTGCTCAATCACAGCTTTAATGCCAGTAGCTCAAAGTAGGATTTTTCTTCAGAGACTCCACAGCTTAGAGGGAATATTGCTTGTGACTGACCCAAGGTCACACCAGCAGCTGCATGTGGAAGCGTGGGGAATCAAAACTGGTTCTCCCAGATGAGAGTCCGCGCTCTTAACCACTACACCAAACTGGCTCTCCAGAGAGCCAGTTTGGTGTAGTGTTTAAGTGCGCGGACTCTCATCTGGGAGAACCAGTTTTGGGAGAACCTGGCTGGATGACCTTGGGCAAGCCGTAGCTCTGAAAAGAGCTGTTCTTGAAAAAGAGCTGTTTCTGTCAAGAGCTCTCTCAGCCCCACCTACCTCACAGGATGTCTGTTGTGGGGAGGGGAAGGGAAAGGAGTTTGTAAACCCGCTCTGAGACACCTTTGGGTAGTGAAGGGCAGGGTATAAATCCAATCTCTTCTTCTTCTTCTTCCATTATAATTATTAACTACCACGAAATTAGCATCTTCCAGAAGGCGCTAAGTACTGTCTGAATACTTACCCGTCTTTTTTTGATCCGATTGCAACTCTGTTCTTACATATTATTCTATTTTAACTTGCTTAAACCATTGTTTGCTTTAATGCTTAATCCTATTTTGTGCTAACTGGATATGTCGTGACCCGCCCTGAACCCACTTGTGGGGGGATAGAAATAAAATAAGGTAAATAAATAAAAGTGCTCCTGCTGTGAGCTGTTGGGAAAATGACCCCAGTAGTCCCAGCTGTAGCTCGATAGCAGCTTGATGCTTTTTGAAGTAGCGCTCTGGTTTGCTACCCCAAATGTGCAGAGACGGGGCTTGATTTCTCAAAATAAATAGCTATTTTAATGCAATTCCCTGAGCATGTGTATAATTACCAGGATGATGAACTTCTCTCCGATGAAGATCCAAAGTAGCTCAACGTCATTCTCTTCCTCTCTGTTTTATTCTCACAGCAACCCTGTGAGGTAGGTTAGGATGAGTGTGTGTGACTGGCCCAAGGTCACCCAGCGAGCTTCCATGGCAGAGGGGGGGATTTTAACTTTTTGTTGTTGCCGTCAAGTCACAGCTGACTTATGATGAGGTTCTCAAGAGGCGGTTTGACCATCGCCTGCCTCTGCGTAGCAACCCTGGACTTCCTCAGTGGTCTCCCATCCAAATACTAACCAGGGCCGACCCTGCTTAGCTTCCGAGATCTGATGAGATCCGGCTAGTTTAGGCCATCCAGGTCAGGTGGTTTGCCCTTGCCTGCCTCTGTGCAGCAACCCTGGGCTTCCTTGGTGGTCTCCCATCCAAGTCCCAACCAGGGCTGACCCTGCTTAGCTTCCGAAATTTGACCAGATCGGGCTAGGGTACACGAAAACCTGGGTACACGAAAACCTGGGTACACGAAAATATTGTTACTTGAGATGGTAAAAGAAACTGTCAGGAGTCATTTCTTGCAGGAGCGCACAGGAGCGGAGCTCCGGCAGTAAAGAGCCCAGGGGGCGGGCACATGCAACAAGCCCCACCCCCTGCTCCCAGCAGCCCTCAGTCAGAGCAAGAAGCGGGCAGGTGAGTTGCAGAGCTCCCCCGGGCCCCCCAGTCCAAAACAGTCCAGTGGCACCTTTAAGACCAAGTTTTATTCAGGTACAAGCTCTCCCTCCTCTGTGAGGACAGATCTGCACGTCCCCCCCCCCAATAGGTAGCAATCCAAAACAGTCAAGTGGAGCCTGAGCAGGGGGTGTTGCCTTCTGACACACTTCCGGTGATGTCAGAGGGTGTGGCATATGCAAATGAGTTATGCTAATAAGTTATGCTAATGAGCTCCTGCACCTCTTTTTCTATGAAATGACCCCTGGAAACTGTTATGTTTTCATATATATATATGTGTGTGTGTGTGTGTGTGTGTGGGTGTGTGTGTGTGTGTGTGTGTATATATATATAAATTTACGAACAAGGCATGGTGCGTCGGGCTTGTTGGTCTTGTATTTAGTTCCAGCCAGGGATCTGGTCCCTATACCCTCAGTCGTAAATGGATCGTAACAGGGTTAAGCTGCAGGTGCATGGATCCACTTTTAGCAAGACTGGTAGACCTTTTAGGGTGACCGCTCCAGAGATACCTCAGGCATCTGTTTTTAGAGAGCCAGTTTGGTGTCATGGTTAAGTGCGCGGACTCTAATCTGGGAGAACCGGGTTTGATTCCCCCACTCCTCCACTTGCACCTGGCTGGACAACCTTGGGCAAGCCGTAGTTCTGATAAGACCTGTCCTTGAAAGGGCACTTCTCTCAGAGCTCTCTCAGCCCCACCTACCTCACAGGGTGTCTGTTGTGGGGAGGGGAAGGGAAAGGAGTTTGTCAGCCGCTCTGAGAATCCAAAGTGAAGGGCGGGGTATAAATCCAATCTATATTATTATATTACTACTACTACTACTACTACTACTACATTGTGCCACATATTGTTCCTTTGCAGAGTTTTTAATTGTGTAATCCACCTTGAGTCTTGGCAAACGAGGCAGGCAATAATTGAATACATAAATCACTGACCTGGCTATCCATTGCCAGCACTGGCCCAGCAGTACTGGATCAGGCCACCAGAGCCTCCTTTGCTGGCTCCAAAGGCTGGCTTCCTCTTTGTCCTCAAAGAGCTACGGTGAATGGTTGTAGAGCAGGGGTCCCCAACGTGGTGCTCCAGGGCGCGGTGGCATATCAGGAACAACTAAAGCACCACCTATAATCCAATCCAAAGATCTTGTTATTGCATACAGACACTTACCAACAATAAAGGATGCTGGTACTTCCAGGAATTGAAATGATGTATTATTTAACCAAAACAATTAACAAACTCAATCCTAGGCTTAAACAAAAGGCTGTAAGAACGTAATACAGCCTTTGTTTAAGCCTAAGATTTGGTTTGCTGATTATTTTGTTTCAATAATACACCATTTCAGTTTCTGGAAGTACAAACATCCTTTATCTTTACTTTGGCCACCAAATGAGAAGGGAGCACTCACTGGAGAAGACCCTGATGCTGGGAAAGATTGAAGGTCAAAGAAGAAGGGGGTGGCAAAGGATGAGATGGCTTTGTTGTTGTTGTTCAGTCGCACAGTCGAGTCCGACTCTTCGCGACCCCATGGACCAGGTCACGCCAGGCCCTCCTGTCTTCTGCTGTCCTCTGAAGTTGACTCAATTTCATGTTTGTTGCATCTATGACACTGTCTAACCATCTCATCCTTTGCCGTCCCCGTCTTCTTTGACCTTCAATCTTTCCCAGCATCAGGGTCTTCTCCAGTGAGTGCTCCCTTCGCATTTGGTGGCCAAAGTATTTTAGCTTCAGTTTCATTATCTGGCCTTCCAGGGAACAGTCAGGGTTGATTTCTTTGAGGATTGACTGATTTGTTCTTCTTGCAGTCCAAGGGACTCTCAAGAGTCTCCTCCAGCACCATAGTTCAAAAGAATCTATTCTTCGGCGCTCGGCCTTCCTTATAGTCCAACTCTCACAGCCATACATGACTACTGGGAATACCATTGCTTTGACCATGCGGACTTTTGTTGGCAGGGTGATATGGTCCACGGGGTTGCAAAGAATCGGACTCGACTGTGCAACTGAACAACAAAAATGCAATTACAAGACTTTTTAATTGGATTGTGCACAGCGTTTCAGTTGTTCCTGACATCCTGATACACCGTGGTCTTCTGGTTTTGCCAGAAAAGCAGGCAGAGGGCAGCGAGGGCACAGATTCCACCGTGGCTGCGTGGTTTTGAGTTGTTCCCCACTACCAATATCATCAGATCTGAGAAGCTAAGCAAGGCTGGCTTTGGTTAGTACTTGGATGGGAGACTACCCAGGAAGTCCAGGGTGGCTACGCAGAGGCAGGCAAGGGCAGACCACCTCTTTTTGTCACTGGCCTGACCTGGAGGGCCCCGGCTAGCCCGATCTTGTCAGATCTCGGAAGCTAATCAGGGTCGGGCTGGGTTAGTACTTGGGTGGGAGACCACCAAGGACCTCACAACCCATAGCTGGCAACCTCTCTCAATTGCAGAGTTCTCTCTGCTGCTTGTCCTGGATGCAGAGCGTGTGTCTATAAAGCCAGAATCTTCGTTCCCGTATCAGAGCCAGTTTGGTGTCGTGGTTAAGTGCGCGGACTCTAATCTGGGAGAACCGGGTTTGATTCCCCACTCCTCCACTTACACCTGGCTGGATGAACTTGGGCAAGCCGTAGTTCTGATAAGAGCTGTTCTTGAAAAAGAGCAGTTTCTGTCAGAGCTCTCTCAGCCCCACCTCCCTCACAGGGTGTCTGTGGTGGGGAGGGGAAGGGAAAGGAGTTTGTAAGCCGCTCTGAGACACCTTTGGGTGGTGAAGGGCAGGGTATAAATCCAATCTCTTCTTCTTCTTTTACCTCGCAGGGTGTCTGTTGTGGGGAGGGGAGGGGAGGGGAAAGGAGTTTGTCAGCTGCTCTGAGACACCTTCAGGTAGTGAAGGGCGGGGTATAAATCCAATCTCTTCTCTTCTTCTTCTTTCTTGGCTGGGGCAGCTGCCGCCGAACTTTCCCTCAGATTTCCATATTCCTCAAGGCGCCAGCCTTTCTAGCAGGCTTGTGCCTGACAATGGCCATAATTATGCCTCCTCGCTAATTAGCCGCAATTATAAACCTTTCCCTCAAGCAGCTTGGGATTCCAGAGGGCTGAGGATTACGAACACAAGCCCGGAAGAGAGTCAGCGACCTTCAAAGACTGGTTAGGTCTGGGAGGAGTTTTCGGGGACAGCCCACACGGTGTCTGTGGTGAGAGAGCTGTCCGAGGAGCTGCGAGACCTGGGTTTGAATCCCCACTTGCCAGGAGACTCATTCTCCATCAGCAGTCTAGCTTACCTCATAGTATTGCTTGTGAGGATAGAACAGAAGGAAGAACCGTGGACGAGCCCTCGAGTCCCTTAAAGGAATAGTGGGATAAAAGCGTACTTAAAAATAACAACAGAGAATCTTGTTTTATGCCATCCCTTCTCCTTTCAGTTTGGTGTAGTGGTTAAGTGCGTGGACTCTAATCTGGGAGAACCGGGTTTGATTCCCCACTCCTCCACTTGCACCTGCTGGATGACCTTGGGCAAGCTGTAGTTCTGTCAGAGCTGTCCTTGAAAAAGAGCAGTTTCTGTCAGAGCTCTCTCAGCCCCACCTCCCTCACAGGGTGTCT
>NW_015173760.1:102156-136615 GCF_001447785.1 Gekko japonicus
AGATGTCTGGGGGGGGAGTAAAGCGTGGTGATGCTAAACTTTTTCTTAAGGGCTGTAATTATTGCGTTATAGCTTTGGAACTACTCTCTGTTCAGTCAGATAAGCAGGTTTTGTCAACAGAAGCGATGATTGGTGGGCACTCTTCATGTTTGAAAGCAAATGTATAAGAGTAATAACTATGTTTTAAGCATTGTATAACCTCCATTCTTGGGTTTTTAGTTAGGTTTTCTTTACTTTTTCCTATAGATTGTAGATTTTCCCTCCCCAATTTCTGTTGCAGTTTTATAGAAATGCAAATAAAAAATTCCCCTCTCGGGGGGCTTAAAAAAGAAGAAGAAGAAGAAGTATTTTTCCTTACTCTGTTGGCCGCACTCGTTTGCGTCGGCCGCTACAGGAGAGGGAGAGCTAGCGGGCCGACACAATTAATACTCAGGGGATATGCGCTCTGTGTTACATTAGTGGCAGGCAGAGAGTCCATACTCGCCGAGTATAATTCACATCAGCTGGCCGGCTCTTCTGTAGCAGCAGAGGTGAACGAGTGCAGCCGGCAGGTAAAGGCAGGGGTAGCGGGAGTTGTGGGGCATGGTCCATGAGGGGGCACCGCCCCTAAGTGTCCCACTGCGGCTACAGGCCTGGGAGCCTTCTGACTTGTAGGCTTTGCCGCTGCATGTCCCTCTCCAACTCTCCAACTCTCCACCCTCCAACAGCCTCATGTCTATGTTTTGGCATACCAGCAAGTGGCAGCAACATAAGTCTTTGAAGGTTTTTCCTCATTGATATATATTTCTCCCGATAAACTGGAAAGCTGTTTTCTACTGTTGTTTACCTTGGAAACATTGATGAGTCCTTTAAGAGTTCCCTAATCAGTCTCTATTGAGAAAGACTATTTGAAATGAAGTTATGAAATCTAGAGTCTTCGTCATCCAGTGTAGACTTACCTGTTGGGTATATTGTCTACTTACCAGTTGGACTGTTGAAAACTTACCTGTATAAATACTGGTTTCACCTGTGGGATTTTTGTAAACACCACATCTGTTGTATTATTGAGAAATTGTAGACTTACCTGTTGGATTGTTGATAACTTACCTGTTGGACTTCTGAAAAAAAGTTAGGATTTACCAGTTGAATTTTTGTAAATACTACTTAACTGGTATTCCTAGTTGTATTACTACCATTTATACTTGTGTTAAAGGTAAAGGTTCCCTTGCTCGAAAGCCAGTCGAATCCGACTCTAGGGTTGCGGTGCTCATCTCCGTTTCAAAGCTGAAGAGCCAGCGCTGTCCGAAGACGTTTCCGTGGTCATGTGGCCGGCATGACTAAACACCAAGGCGCACGGAACGCTGTTACCTTCCCACCAAAGTGGTACCTATTTATCTACTTGCAATTTCTTGCTTTCGAACTGCTAGGTTGGCAGGAGCTGGAACTAGAGACAGGAGCTCACCCTGTCTTGCAGCACCCGGGTCTTGAACCGCTGAACTACTGACCTTCCACAGCCTGCAGTTCAGCGTCTTAACCACTCATTAGTAAATTGTTCCATATTTTTTCTTAGCGTCCTTTTGCACAGTTTACTTTGATCTTTTTATGTTTTGGGATTCACCTGCAATAATACTCACCCGCTCCATGTAAGGAGTTATAGTGGAACTCGAGCCATTTGTCCCGCTTCAAGGTTTCTAGCTCCGATCACGCGTCAGGACCCTTCAGCCAACAGTACCAAAGCGTGGATCGAACTGCCTGATCTTCACGTTGCCTTCACTGGTTCATGGTGCGTGCGTTTACTTCCATGTATTCCCTTCACTCCTCTTTCTGCAATTGCCACTACTTACCCTGTGATCATGTGTTCGAGGTACAGCTATGACTTGTGAAGCAACAAGAGACTGTGAAGCTACGGCGTGTTTCCTACATATCAGTGAGGGTGTATGCATGCAGCAGGTGTTCAAGTGCAACGAATACTATAGGGTGGGGGATTCTTTTATTTGGATTTCTTATCCCGCGTTTCTCCCCAATTCCAAAGTAACTCACAAAAAAATACGATTTAAACAAAACCCATATAAAGAACAAGCAAAAACACAAAGTACACAACTTCAGTGCTTAGTTCTCGTGGCCCTTTCTTACATGCCCGGGGAAATGCTAATTGCCACATTGGGGACAACAAGTGATTTTTCTCCAGGCCAGTTTGGCCCCGGGATCCTGGAGGGTTTTTGTCATCTACTGGGCATGGAGCAGGGATCACTGGGTGTGGGGGGGGGGAGGTATTTGTGAGTTTCCTGCATTGTGCAGGGGTTTGGACTAGATGACCCTGGAAGTCCCAACTCTATGATTCTATGCTTCTTCTTCTTCCCCCTCTTCTTAGACCAAGTCTCAAACAATTAAAACATAACCAAAAAAACCCCACCTTAAATAAAACCCCTATCTAAAAAACATCTCCCTTCAATATTTCTCTGAAGCCTCTAGAAATCTAGCAAAAGAATAAGTACGTTTTAAAAAAATCTGAGTCCTCTAGGAGGTATTGAACTTTTGGCTCTGCCTACGCCAGAGGCAGCATAGTCCATTTGTCAAAACATGACGGCACGATCCATTTTAGCCGAAGCTGGAGTTGTTGTTGTTAGCCATTCAGTCGTGTTCGACTCTTGGCGATTCTACGGGCCAGGTCTCTCCATGTGAAGCCGGAGCACATAAGGACATTGGAAGAAAAAAACCAGCACCTCTGTCAGGCAGAAGTGCCTGAGATCCTCCCCCTCCCCTTTTCCTTTGCCCGACTTGGAGGCGAAGGGAAGGGAGAGGGGGGAAATAATGGATCCCAGATGCTTCTGCCTGTCAGAGGGGCTGGTACACACTTCCGGTGATGTCAGGGGGTGTGGCATATGCTAATAAGTTATGCTAATGAGCTCCTGCAGCTCTTTTTCTACCAAATGACCCCTGGCTCCGACCATGAGTCAGGACCATTCAGCCAACAGTAACAAAGCATGGATTGAACTGCCTGATCTTCACGTTGCCTTCACTGGTACATGGTGCGTGCGTTTACTTCCATGTATTCCCTTCTCGCCTCTTTCTGCAATTGCCATTACTTACCCTGTGATCATGCGTTCGAGGTACAGCTATGACTTGTGAAGCAACAAGAGACTGTGAAGCTACGGCGTGTTTCCTACATATCAGTGAGGGTGTGTGCGTGCAGCAGGTGTTCAAGTGCAACGAATACTATAGGGTGGGGGATTCTTTTATTTGGAGTTATTATTTTAATTTAGGGGATTTCTTATCCCGCTTTTCTCCCCTATTCCAAAGTAGCTCACAAAAAACCCCCCGATTTAAACAAAACCAATATAAAGAACAAGCAAAAACACAAAGTACACAACTTCAGAGCTTAGTTCTCGTGGCCCTTTCTTACATGCCCGGGGAAATGCTAATTGCCACATTGGGGACAACAAGCGATTTTTCTCCAGGCCAGTTTGGCCCAGGGATCCTGGAGGGTTTAGTCACCTACTGGGCATGGAGCAGGGATCACTGTGTGTGTGTGTGTGGGAGGGAGGTATTTGTGAGTTTCCTGCATTGTGCAGGGGTTTGGACTAGATGACCCTGGAAGTCCCTTCCAACTCTATGATTCTATGATTCTTCTTCTTCCCCCTCTTCTTAGACCAAGTCTCAAACAATTAAAACATAACCAAAAAAACCCCACCTTAAATAAAACCCCTATCTAAAAAACATCTCCCTTCAATATTTCTCTGCAGCCTCTAGAAATCTAGCAAAAGAATAAGTACGTTTTAAAAAAATCTGAGTCCTCTAGGAGGTATTGAACTTTTGGCTCTGCCGTTGCCAGAGGCAGCATAGTCCATTTGTCAAAACATGACGGCACGATCCATTTTAGCCGAAGCTGGAGTTGTTGTTGTTAGCCATTCAGTCGTGTTCGACTCTTGGCGATTCTACGGGCCATGTCTCTCCACGTGAAGCCGGAGCACATAAGGACATTGGAAGTGTGTGAGAGGATCTACTGACTGGAGGGGGGAGGGACACACGATCAGTGAAAGGTATCAGGGCGGGTGTCCACTGGGTTAATCTATCAAGGACATCGGCTGCCATCCACTGGCCGAGAGCCCTTGGGCTTGTGCCCTTTGGCTCACACCCAAGGGCTCAGTGCTCTTGGCCCCACCAGGGCCTAACGCTACACGCTGCTAACTAAAGAGCAACCAGAATTTGAATCCCCTCTTCTACAATGGAAACTTGCTGGGTGACCTGGGGCCCGTCACAGACTGTCACCCTGGCCTACCTTGCAGGGTTGTTGTGAGAAAATAAGAGGCGGGGAGAGCGATGTTCTACGCGGCTTTGAATCCCGTTGGGGGAGGAAAGCAGGCTGTAAATCAAATAAATGCAAACGCATTGTCCTCTTGGCCGTGAGGTTTGGCTCGCTGTGCAAAGCACGCTTCCCCCCCAGTGTACCCAGTGCCAAGTTCCCCCTTATTTGATATGAGCATCGACTGGCCGAGGTGCATGGCTTGAGGAGCGGTACCTGCGTTCTGGCTAACGATGTGCCAATGTGCCGTAACTGGCTGCAGGGTTAGAATCCTAACCCCCAATGTGCGGGAGGGCGGCATGCTGAGAGGAGGGGGGGGCAGAGAGCCAGTTTGGTGTAGAGGTTAAGAGCATGCTGAGAGGAGGTGTGGGGGGACCAGTTTGGTGTAGAGGTTAAGAACACGGACTCTAATCTGGGAGAAACGGGTTTGATTCCCCACTCTTCCACAGGCAGCTGCTGGTGTGACCTTGGGTCAGTCACAGTTCTCTCAGAGCTGTTCTCTCAGGAGCAGTTCTCAAGAGAGCTCTCTCAGCTCCGCCGACCTCACAGGGTGTCTGTGTTGTGGGGGAAGGGAAATGACATTGTAAACCAGTCTGATACTCCTTTGGGTAGCAAAGGGCAGGGTATACATTCAATCTCCTCCTGTTCCATTGACTTCAGAGGGAGTGTTTTGATTTGCCCCACCTCTTTTTCAGGGCTAACTTTATGCCAGTGACTTTGACAGATGTCCCCCATAAGTGGGTGAATGCAGGACGTTATGGCTTTTGAATGGCTTTTAAAAGAAGAGGAGGAGGAGGAGATTGAATTTATACCCCGCATTTCACTCAGAGTCTCAGAGCGGCTTACAAACTCCTCTCCCTTCTCCTCCCCACAACAGACACCCTGTGAGGGAGGTGGGGCTGAGAGCGCTCTGACAGAAACAGCTCTTTTTCAAGAACAGCGCTGAGAGAACTATGGCTCGCCCAAGGTCATCCAGCAGCTGCAAGTGGAGGAGTGGGGAATCAAACCCGGTTCTCCCAGATTAGAGTCCGCACACTTCACCACGACACCAAACTGGCTCTCAAACCAAGCCCTTAAGCATTCTATACATGCCCAGAGGGCTGTTTCTTTGCCCCGGCCAAGGAATCTTGAACAAAGGGGGTGAACGTCGACAAAGCCCAGGATCCGAGGCTCCTTTCCCTTGGCAGCTGCGCGCTCCGAGGCCTTTCCCAAGAGCGGGGCAGGCCGATAACGGAATCAGCCGCCCGCAGGCCCCGCCCCGCGGGAGGCTTCCTCTCTCCCTGCAGCCGCAGCACAGAGCCCTTCCCTCGCCCACGAGCTCCTAATCTTCAAGCCGGGGCGGCTGCGGCGCACAGACAAGAGCCCGGAGGGAACGGGGCGTTGATGGCCAGCTCTCGCGTTGCCAAGTGGGAAACTCCTGGAGATTCGGGGGGGGGGGCGGAGCCTGGGGGCAGTAGGACGGGGGTACCAGGTCCCCCACTGGCCACAGGCAGGGGATGGAGGGGTCGGGAAACGCCTGGAGATTTAGGGGTGGAGCCTGGGGAGCGCAGGGACCTCAGTGGGGCACAGTGCCCTAGAGTTAGGGTTGCCAGGTCTGGGTTGGAAAATACCTGGAGAATTTGGGGGTGGAGCCTGGGGAGCAGGGCTATTTTTGGGCAGGAACACAGGGACGGCTTCTGAGTTGGCCACGCCCAGCAGGAACTCATTAGCATAATAGGCCACACCCAACAGCAGGAACTCATTAGGATTGGCTACATTAGGGGTGTGTGGCCTAACATGCAAAGGAGTCCCTGCTACAAAAAAAGGCCCTGGGTTTGGACAGCAAACAAGGTAAACAGAATAAGAAGGGAAAGGTGGGTGTGGCTGGATGACCACACTTCTGGTAACATGGGGGTGTGGCCTAATATGCTAATGAGCTCTGATGTAAGTGGTGTGGACTAATATGCTAATGAGTTTCTGCTGTTGGGTGTGGCCTATTATGCTAATGAGTTCCTGCTGGGCTATTTCTACAAAAAAAGCCCTGCTGGGGAGGGGTTTGGGTTTGGGTTTGGGTTTGGGTTTGGGTTTGGGTTTGGGTTTGGGTTTGGGTTGGGTAGGGGAGGGGAGGGGAGGGGCCGGGCCGGGCCGGGCCAGGCCAGGCCCCAGCATGGGAGGATGGCATAGAGTCCCCCCTCCAAAGCAGCCCTTTTCTCCTGGGGAACTGATCTCTGTAGTCTGGAGATGAGCTGTGGTTCTGGGGATCCCCCAGGTCCAGTGCTCCCTCTAAGCTGTGGAGTCTCGTGAGCGAAAATTCTTCTTGGTGAGCTACTGGCATTAAAGTTGCGAGCCAGCGATTTGGCTCCTGCATACGTTAGTCTGCTCTGGAGCCATCCCTTCCTGAGCTAGGACAAAAATGTGTGAGCCGGAGGCTAAAAACCTGTGAGCTAGCTCACACTAACTCAGTTTAGAGGGAACCCTGCCCAGGTCCCACCTGGAGGCTGGCATCCCTAGGTATAATGCCATAGAGTCTGCCCTCCCAAGCACCCATTTTCTCCAGGGGAATGGATCTCTGTAGTCTGGAGGTCAGTAGTAATTCTGGAAGACAAGGTTGCCAGGTCCCACCCACCCCTGCCACCAGAGGGCGATGGAGGACGGGTGGTTGGATGGCTGGGTCCAAGTTGGAAAACTCTTGGAGATTTGGGGGTGGAGCCTGGGGAGGACAGGGACTTCAGTGGGGTGGTACAATGCCATAGACTCCACCCTCCAAAGCATCTGTTTTCTCCTGGGGGAACTGATCTCTGTAGTCGAGATGAGCTGTAGTTCCAGGCAGGGCTTTTTTTGTAGAAAAAGCCCAGCAGGAACTGATTAGCTTAATAGGCCACACCCAACAGCAGAAACTCATTAGCATATTAGGCCACGCCCCTGACAGTACAGTTCATTAGCCTATTAGGCCACACCCCAATGCTACCAGAAGTGTGGTCATCCAGACACACCCACCTTTCCCTTCTTATTCTGTTTACCTTGTTTGTTGTCAAAACCCAGGACCTTTTTTTATAGCAGGAACTCCTTTGCATATTAGGCCACACACCCCTAATGTAGCCAATTCTAATGCGTTTCTCCTGTAGGGTGTGGCCTATTATGCTAATCAGTTCCTGCTGGGCGTGGCCAACTTGGGAGCCAGCCGGGGAACTCCGTTCCTGTGCGTTCCTGCCCAAAAATAGCCCTGGTTCCAGGGGATCCCCAGGCCCCACCTGGAGGCTGGTGTCTCTAGGCATAATGCCATGGAGCCCACCCTCCAAAGCAGACATTTCTTCCTGGGCAACTGATCTTTGCCATCTGGAGAGAAGTTGCAGTTCCAGATCTCCAGGCCCCACCTGGATACTGGCAACCCTGCCAGTGATGGCTGTGCACCCCGTGTGAGCCTCACTAGACGTCTCAGCCCAGCCAAAAACACCAGAGGGGAGATCATCAACCAAGCGGGACGATGGCCCCCCCTTCAAAGTGACCTGTGCACTGTTGCCAAATCCTCAGACACACACAAGCAGAAGCTCTGCCAAATTCACAGAGGCTCAGGTCTGGGTTTGGTGGGGGGGGATTTCTGCAGATTTGGGGGAGTGAAGCCTCGAGAAGGGGAGGTTTGGGGAGGGGAGGCACCTCAGTGGGATATGGCGCCATCAAGCCATCTCCTTTCCAAGGGAGCTCTTTTCTCCAGGTGAGCCGATCTCCGTCGGCTGGAGATCAGTTGTAGTGCTGGGAGACCTCCAGGACCCGCCTGGAGGATGGCAACCCCCAAAGCTGTCAGCATACAAATATGTTAATTGGACGATTGTATAATAAAGTAGTCAAAGAGAACAGGGACAAGTGTGGTGAACGGACCCACTAGTAACAAATTGTCAAAAGGCTAAAGAACATGTAATAGAAAGAAATGCATGTTTGAAGGGCTGTCATGTAGAAGATGGAGCGGATCTATTCTCTCTCGCTCCGGATTGCAAGACTAGATCTATTGGGTGGAAATGACAAGGGAGTCGATACTGGCTAAATATCAGGAGAAACGTCCTAACTGTAAGAGTGGTTGAGCAGTGGAACAGACTGCCTTTGGACGAGAGGTGGTGGATGCTCCTTCACTGGACATTTTCAAGCGGAGGATGGACAACCATCTTTCGGGTATGTTGTAGGGCTGTCTTTCGGCTATGCTCCTGCAGAGTGCAGGGGGCTGGACTAGATGACCTGCAAGGTCCCTTCCAACTCTAACGTTCTATGATTCTGAGTGATAACAATAGAAAGGTACAAAATGCAAACCATAGACAGCTTGTGCATCAATACACTGCAATGGAAAAGTACAAAGTATGAGCAATGGAGAACTATTATATAAATACGACGTTATGTCTGGGTGTTTGATTGCAACGTTTCAGAGCTCATCCTTCAACAGGGCAGGGGTCATTTCCTGCAGGAGCGCACAGGAGCGGAGCTCCGGCAGTAAAGAGCCCAGGGGACGGGCACATGCAACAAGCCCCACCCCCCCTGCTCCCAGCAGCCTTCAGTCAGACCAACAAGCAGCCAGGTAAGTTGCAGAGCTCCCCCTGGTCCCCCGGCCCAAAACAGTCCAGCGGCACCTTTTAGAACAAGTTTTATTCAGGTACAAGCTCTCCCTCCTCTGCGAGGACAGATCTGCACATTCCCCCCCAATAGATAGCAATCCAAAACAGTCCAGTGGAGCCTGAGCGGTGGGTGTTTCCTTCTGACACACTTCCGGCGATGTCAGGGGACATGGCATATGCAAATAAGTTATGCTAATGAGCTCCTGCACCTCTTTTTCTACGAAATGACCCCTGCATCAGGGTGTTAATGATTCATTATGAAATCGGACGCCAATCTCCAACACGTAATCAGCTCCAGTAGCTTCAAGCTTCCAGCGGGACACAACGTTGTATTAATATAATAGTTCTCCACAAACCTAGTCACACCTTTTTTTTCTTATAATTCGGTATACTTAGGGAGTGATAAAAAGGAATAATTTCCCCCACACACCCCCTTCTACTGCTTGCTTCTGAGTGAAACAAGGATTCTGATCTCACAGGAGTGATGATATGTATTGAGTTAAATGTAAAAGAAAAATCGTTTGCCTTGGAAGCACAGAAGCTTTAAGCAGTATCCACGATCCTCCACGGTTCCCAGGTAAAGGGAAAATGCTGTCCCAACAAATTACAAAAATGACCTGACTCCAGTGGTCACGAGAGAAAGAAATTTTACCGACAAACACAGAAGCACGTCTTACATGACATATTCGTGTACGCAGGGGTCATGTCGTAGAAAAAGAGGTGCAGAGGTCATTAGCATAACTCATTAGCATAACTTATTTGCATACCCCCCCCCAAACATCACCGGAAGTGTGTCAGAAGGCAACACCCACCACCCAGGCTGAACCCCACCGCGCATGCCCAGAGGGGTGGGGGCGGACATCCCGCCAATTCCTTCAAAGTACCGCCGCAAATCAACCCCTATTAAAAATGTAGAAGCTGACAGCAGCGGGGAAGGAGGGCGGGTGGTGTGAATGCACAGATGACCACTCGAAGATCATCAGTTACAGGTAAGCAACCTGATTATCTTCGACGTGGTCTCTGTACTTCACATCCATGGGATTAGCAAGCAGTAGCCTACCTGGAGGAGGGTGCTGGCAGGTTCTTTACTGCGTAGCCAAAGATAGAATGTGACGTCCCATGCTGGTACTGGTGTTCGTACGGACGTCGAGGGCGTAGTGCCTGATGAAGGTGTTAGGTGTGGCCCACGTAGCGGCTTTACAAATGTCCGGCAAGGGCACTCCCTGGAGGAAGGCAGTGGAATTCGCGACAGCCCTGGTAGAATGAGCCCTGATAGGGCCAGGTAATGGCTGTTTAGCGAGTAGGTAACATAAATGGATCAGACCTACAATCCACTTTGACAGGCGCTGAGCCGTGATGCGAGTACCCAGCCTTGGTGAAGTGTACGATGAGAAAAATAGTTGTGAGTCTCTAGTTGGGTGCGTTCTATTGAGGTAGAACAGGAGAGCCCGCTTCACATCTAAAGTGTGTAATAATTTGTCCTCCGCTGATGTTGGATTTGGGAAGAAGTCAGGGAGGAAGACCTTCACCTGGAGCTGGTTACACTACATTAACAGTCCCCCACCCCTGCCAGTGGACCTGGCCACCATAACAGTTTCAAGGCAGGGGCGTGCGCATGTACATGGTCTCCGTCCCAATATCTGGCTCTTTTTGCTAAATATTTTGAGCACGTCCCGTAGTGGCAATAACCGTCCTGGTGACAGTTCTGCACGGCCGGAACTGTTATCTTCCGCTTGCAGATGGGGGTAAGGCCCCTGGTGGTGGAGCAGCACATTATGCAATCCTCTGGAATCCCACCCTGTGTGGTTACTGCTGGGCACGGGCGTGATAGCCCAGTTCTCCTCCAAGAGGTTCAGGTCAGGTCGTGCAGGGTTGCCTGGGCAGTCTCCACCAAGGGGCCCGGCTTGCTTCACCCTGTGTGCCTCCGGCTCCCTTCCCTGGGCCCTCTTACCTATTACGCTGGCCCACACCTCTAACCCAGGGGTGGCCAAACTTGCTTAACGTAAGAGCCACACAGAATAAACATCAGATGCTTGAGGGCCGCAAGACATGAAATAGATATTGCATGTTTTAACTGGGGGATATGCAAGTTTGCTTTTGATTCACATGAAACGAGACTGCCAAAAATAATAACAAAAAGGGGTAAAAGCAGAGATTGATCATGATATTTATTTGTCCAATGATATTTGTCTGCTAGTGATATTCAGCTTCCCCAGCTGCCCTGCCGGGAGTCGCAGAATATGTGCAAAAGAGCCGCAGCCACAGTTTGGCCACCCCTGCAAGAAACCTTTTCCTCTAAAACATAAAGGGGCTTTCCAAAGCCCACATACCTTCAGGACCGCCTCTCTCAGTACGCCCCCGGACGAGCGTTGCGCTCAGGGAATGAGAACTTCCCGGTGGTCCTCAGCCTGAGAGAGATCCGCCTGACCTCAACCAGGGCCAGGGCTTTTTCGGCCCTGGACCCCACCTGGCGGAACTCTCTGCGGGAAAACATCTGTGCCTTGCAGGAGTTATTACCTTTCCGCAGGGCGTGTCAGGCAGAGATGTTCGGCCAGTCATTTGGTTGAGGACAGCGATGGGACAGTACGAAGTCTGGCACTCTCTCACACACCCCACCTTCACTCGTCCGCTACGTTTCACCCAACTTTTGCACTTTTGTAGGTCAGGTACGAGACTTATTCTCTTAATGGTTTCCCTCTAAATTCATCTAGTCTCCTGTTAGACTTTAAATACGAATGGATTTTTATTCCAGCATGCGCTTCCGCGGCTTAGAATACACTTCTACCTGATCCGGCACATCACGGCAGCCACGTTCCATCCATCTACCCACAAACGGGCAGGCCGAATGGTTCGTACTACAAAGGGCGCACTCCACAGGATAGTCTACGGTGACTGGAACCAGAGGCTGGCAAACTTCCTCCTACAGCAACACATAATGCCACACACAGACACCGGGATGAGCCCGGCAGAACTTCTAGTGTACCAACGCTTATCTACGTTTGCTTGACCAACTGCACCCAGACCTCACGTTCGACCGTCCACCGCAACGAGACGCTCCAGAGACGCTCCGCTCATTTCATCTTGGTGACCTAGTCTACACTCAAAACTTTGTTGTTGTTGTTGTTGTTCAGTCGCACAGTCGAGTCCGACTCTTCACGACCCCATGGAGCAGATCACGCCAGGCCTTCCGGTCTTCTGCCATCCTCTGAAGTTTGCTCAGCTTCATGTTCGTTGCATCGATGACACTGTCTAACCATCTCATCCTTTGCCGTCCCCGTCTTCTTTGACCTTCAATCTTTCCCAGCATCAGGGTCTTCTCCAGTGAGTGCTCTCTTCTCATTGGGTGGCCAAAGTATTTGAGCTTCAGTTTCATTATCTGGCCTTCCAGGGAACAGTCAGGGTTGATTTCTTTTAGGATTGACTGATTTGATCTTCTTGCAGTCCAAGGGACTCTCAAGTGTCTTCTCCAGCACCATAGTTCAAAAGAATCTATTCTTCGGCGCTCGGCCTTCCTTATAGTCCAACTCTTGCAGCCATACATGACTACTGGGAATACCATTGCTTTGACCATGCGGACTTTTGTTGGCAGGGTAATGTCTCTACTTTTTATCATGCTGTTTAGTTTCACCATCGCTTTCCTCCCAAGGAGCAGACGTCTTTTAATTTCATGGCTGCAGTCACAGTCTGCGGTGATCTGGAATCCCAGGAACGTGAAGTCTGTCACTACTTCCACGACTTCCCCTTCTATTTGCCAAGGAGTGATGGGGCCGGATGCCATGATCTTAGTTTTTTTGATGTTGAGCTTCAAGCCCACTTTTGCGCTCTCCTCTTTTACTCTGAGCAAGAGGCTCTTTAGATCCTCTTCACTTTCAGCCATTAGAGTGGTATCATCTGCATATCTGAGGTTGTTGATCTTTTCCCCAGCAATCTTAATTCCCGCTTGTGATTCATCCAGGCCAGCATTTCGCATGATGTACTCTGCATATATATTAAATAAGCAAGGCGACAATATACATCCTTGTCGTACTCCTTTTCCTATGCTAAACCAATCAGTTGTTCCATATCCGGTTCTAACTGTCGCTTCTTGGCCCTTATACAGGTTTCTCAAGAGACATGTGAGGTGGTCTGGTACTCCCATCTCTTTAAGGACCTGCCATAGTTTGTTGTGATCCACACAGTCAAAAGCTTTAGCATAGTCAATGAAGCAGAAGTAGATATTTTTCTGGTACTCTCTTGCTTTCTCCATAATCCAGCGAATGTTGGCAATATGATCTCTCGTTCCTCTACCTCTTCGAAACGATCTTGAGCATGACCTTGCTAGCATGTGATATGAGTGCAATTGTGTGATAGTTTGAACATTTCTTGGCAGCTCAAAACTAGTGATGGGCTAATCTGGATTTAATCCAGTTCTGCAGGGCCTGTAAAACAGAAATGTTCCGCCAGGCCTATGATTGAGGCAGTGGCGGTGCATCTGGATTGGCCTCCCCGGCTCTGTCATGCCTGATGTTCGATCTTGTTTTTTCTCTTCGTCCACCCACTTACCTCAGTATTAGTTAACATCTACTGTTGCAAACATGTAGAGCCTATGGGTAAATTTGTATGACTGACAGCCATCTCGTTGTTTAATAGTCAATCAATGCTTATAGTGTTTTAGAGGCTTTATATTTAGGTTAATAGTTGTTGTTTATATTTGTTACCTACACTGTTGTAATCCGCCCTGAGTCTCACTGTGCAGGGGACGGTGGGCTAGAAATCAAATCAATAAATAAATAGTATGTAGATAGAAGACCAACAAGGAAAGACAGGGTTGCTACGCAGAGGAAGGCAACGGCAAACCACCTCTTGCCCTGACCTGGATGGCCCAGGCTAGCTTGATCTCATCAGAGCTCGGAAGCTAAGCAGAGACGGCCCTGGTTAGTATTTGGAGGAGAAACCACTGAGGAAGTCCAGGGTTGCTACGCAGAGGCAGGCAACGGACAAGCCACCTCTGAATGTCTCTTGCCTTGAAAATCCTACAGGGTCACCATACATCAGTTTGGTGTCGTGGTTAAGTGCGCGGACTCTAATCTGGGAGAACCGGGCTTGATTCCCCACTCCTCCACGTGCACCTGGCTGGCTGACCTTGGGCAAGCCACAGTTCTGTCAGAGCTGTCCTTGAAAGGGCAGTTTCTGTCAGAGCTCTTTCAGCCCCACCTACCTCACAGGGTGTCTGTTGTGGGGAGGGGAAGGGAGAGGAGTCTGTGAGCAGCTCTGGGTAGACTCCTTTGGGTAGTGAAGGGCGGGGTATAAATCCAATCTCCTCCTCTTCTTCTTTTACCTCACAGGGTGTCTGTTGTGGGGAATGGAAGGGAGTTTGTGAGCCACTCTGAGACTCCGAGTGAAGGGCGGGGTATAAATCCAATCTCCTCCTCCTCTTCCTCTTCTTCCTCCTCCTCTTCTTCTTCGCCCACTGCAACTTGACAGCACTTTTCTTCACATCTCTCCTCTGGGACCTCAGGTCAAGGCCAACTAACAGCCTCTCCTTGCACCCTCACATCTTTGGCTCCACCTTCTGGCCACTGCAGTAATGACAAAAGAGCTGCAGAAGACAGTGCTGTCCAATCGCCAGGGTCTACCTGATAGCAGAACTAGCGTGGAAGAATAGACTTCGAACTCCTAACTCGCTTACCCTACGAAGGACAAACTGGCGACTAGAAGGAAGTTGGCAAGATCTGCTACTCTTTGATTCTGCTCTCCTTTGGCACTTTGGGGGAAAAAAAGACTGTGGAAACAATTCAGGGCGGTGGCCCGTGCACACAGATTTGCAGAGGGTGATGGGAGGATTTGGCAAACATTTTTATCAACCACTCACCAAGGAGGGAGGTGGTGTACTGTACAATGGCTTGCACATCAGATAAGATGTTTCAGATATGATTCGATCGCCCTTGTATAATATTTCTTTCCAGCAAATCTTTGTGTATATAGCTCTTTTGACGAGAGGAAGAGGCCGTCTGGCTCATGTTCATAGGGAGACCTGTTCGTAGGGCACCTGGTATTTTTGGCCACTGTGTGACAGAGTGTTGGTCTGGATGGGCCCTTGGCCTGATCCAACACTGGCTTATCTTATGTTCTTATGAGACGTTCTTGATGTAGTGTAGAGCCAGTTTGGTGTAGTGGGTTAAGTGCGTGGACTCTAATCTGGGAGAACCGGGTTTGATTCCCTGCTCCTCCACTTGCAGCTGCTGGATGACCTTGGGCAAACCATAGTTCTGTCAGAGCTGTCCTTGAAAGGGTACTTCTCTCAGAGCTCTCTCAGCCCCACCTACCTCACAGGGTGTCTGTTGTGGGGAGGGGAAGGGAAAGGAGTTTGTAAACTGCTCTGAGACTCCGAGTGAAGGGTGGGGTAGAAATCCAATCTCCTCCTCCTCCCAAAACATTTGGAAACTGTTACCATGCCCACATTTTACCCCCCACCTTCACTCGTCTGCTACGTTTCACCCAACGTTTGCACTTTTGTAGGTCAGGTTCGAGACTTATTCTCTTAATGGTTTCCCTCTAAATCCTTCTAGTCTCCTGTGAGACTTTAGACACGAATGGATTTTTATTCCAGCATGCGCTTCCGCAGCTCAGAATACACTTCTACGAATATGGTGACCATATTCAAAGCGAGATTTGCAGGGATCACATATTCAAGTAATTTAGAAACAAAAAAAAAGAAATCATACCATCGTTAGTCAAAAAATCAAGTAGTTGGGTTTGGTTTTGGTTTTTTAAAATCAGATGAAAAGCCTAAGAGACATGCAACAGAATCCAAAGGATTGAAAAATACAAAAACAAAAGGATTGGGACAGCTATGTTAACGGATGGCCCAGGCTAGCCCCAATCATGTCAGACCTCAAAAGCTAAGCAGGGTCAGCCTAAGGGAGACCACCAAGGAAGCCCAGGGTTGCTATGCAGAGGCAGGCAACGGCAATCCACCTCTGTTTGCCTCTGTCTTGACCTGGAGGGTTCCGGCTAGCCCAGTCTCATCAGCCCTTGGAAGCTAAGCAGGGTCAGCCCTGGTTAGTATTTGGACGGGAGACCACCAAGGAAGTCCAGGGTTGCTATGCAGAGGCAGGCAATGGCAAAACCACCTCTGTGTTACCCCCAAATGCTATGTGTTGCCCCAAAAGTGGGCTTGTCTCCCATTTGAGTTGGGGGAATTAGCGAAGGAGACCAGGTTTGCAAGAGGGGGATAGCTAGCATGATTCTCCACCTATGTGGAGACCAGGGGTGTCAAACATAAGGCCCAAGGGCCGGAACTGGCCTATCTAGGGCTGTTATGCAGCCTGCGAGCAACTGGTGCAAGGGAGGGAACAGGAGGCTGCTGTGGGGTGGGTGGAGCCACTCCAACTGTGGCTTCAGCACAGCAGGACCACCTCATCCGCAGCAGTCAAGCAGAACCCCCATTTCAGGGACTGGTAAGTTGGGAGCACTGAAGCCGCATTCGTCCCTCTCCACTTGACCTGGGGCACCGGGGATGTTGTCCCAGATGGCTCCAGGGATAAGCGTTTGCATGGGGTGCGTGAGTGCATGCAGAGGATCCTCTGTTGGGGCACGGGAGCATCTGCCCAGTGCTGCACTGCTGCTGGCTCTCCAGTCCACCCAAGTGGATTTCCCTCTGCATCCCCCTCCCACCCCATGGGGCCCTGCAGTGAGGACACGCCAACTGGAAGCTTACCAGCTGCTGTCCTTTATAAAATTTATATCTCCAGTACCCAGCATTATGTCTTATGGCACACGCAGCCTGGCCTGACAAAGTGACATTTAGGTCAGATCCGGCCCTCGTAACAAATGAGTTCGACACCTCTGCCTTAGAGACATACTCAGAATTAACCTGTCTGCTGCTTAACCAATAAAGGCTGTTTTATTGAAAGAGCGTGTCCAGAAGAGGGCAGCCAGGATGGTGAGAGGGTTGGAATCCAAGTCTTACGAGGAAAGGCTGAAAGAGCTGGGTCTGTTTAGCCTGGGAAAGAGAAGGCTTAGAGGGGACATGATTGCAGTCTTCAAGTATCTGAAGGGCTGTCAGGTAGAAGATGGAGCAGATCTATTCTCTCTTGCTCCGGATTGCAAGACTAGATCGAATGGATGGAAATTACAAGGGAGCTATTATCGGCTAAATATCAGGAGAAACATCCTAACTGTGGTTGAGCAGTGGAACAGACTGCCTCATAAGAACATAAGAGACGCCAATGTTGGATGAGGCCAAAGGCCCATCCAGTCCAACCCTCTACAACGCAGTGACAGAAAATACCAGTGCCATCAGGAGGTCCGCCAGTGGGGCCAGGACATTAGAAGCCCTCCCACTGTTGACCCCCCCCCCCAAGCACCAAGAAGACAGAGCATCACTTGCCCCAGAGTCCCTATCTATACCTTGTGGCTAATAGCCACCAATGGACCTCTGCCTCGGGAGGTGGTGGATGCTCCTTCGCTGGATGTTTTCAAGCAGAGGCCGGACGACCATCTTTCAGGTATGTTGTAGGGCTATCTTTCGGCTATGCTCCTGCAGAGTGAAGGGGGTTGGACTAGATGACCTGCAAGGTCCCTTCCAACTCTAACATTCCATGATTCTATGAAAGAGATCATGAAATAATGCAAGGACACGCAGGATAGGTGCGCGCTGAAAACAAACACACAAGCAGAAATACAGGAATGAGTGGGAACGTAGCAAGGGGTTCAAGGGGTGATAGTTACCTCTCCAGGAGAGGCAAGGCCCTGAAGAACAAGATGTCCAGCATCTTGGGTGTGCAGTTTGGATGCAGGAAAGAGACAGCTGAGGCTGTCTAGTTATAGCAAGAATGGGAACCTGAGGGCGTATCAAAGTGACTGCCCCTTGGAACAAAGCGCTGACAAGTTTAACTAAAGCACAATGTGTGTGTGTGTGTGTGTGGGGATTATGAATGGGGTTCCCAGGAACTGACAAAGGGAATAGGAGATGTCTAGGGAGGAGTTGGGAAAGTGATGTTGTTGTTGTTCAGTCGCACAGTCGAGTCCGACTCTTTGCGACCCCATGGACCAGATCACGCCAGGCCTTCCTGTCTTCCGCCGTCCTCTGAAGTTGGCTCAATTTCATGTTCGTTGCATCTATGACACTGTCTAACCATCTCATCCTTTGCCGTCCCCGTCTTCTTCTTTGACCTTCAATCTTTCCCAGCATCAGGGTCTTCTCCAGTGAGTGCTCCCTTCTCATTTGCTGGCCAAAGTATTTGAGCTTCAGTTTCATTATCTGGCCTTCCAGGGAACAGTCAGGGTTGATTACTTTTAGGATTGACTGATTTGATCTTCTTGCAGTCCAAGGGACTCTCAAGAGTCTCCTCCAGCACCATAGTTCAATTAGGGTGTTAGGGTGTTACTTTTGTGAAGTAAATGTAGAAACAGGGAAGGTGAGGCGGGGTTGATAGGATCAGCGATCCAGGTGGAGAGTGCTAGCTCTGGGGCAAGCCTTTTGTCCTGGGTATGCAGACGTCAGGGCGGAGGGAGAGGCTGTAGCTGGGTCAGGCCAAGATCGCAACACCTTCCAGGCAGTGTTCCCTCTAAGATGAGCGAGCGTGAGATAACTCATAGCTTTTTAGCCTCTGGCTCACCCATTTTTGTCTTTGCTCAGGAGGGATGGCTCCAGAGCAAACTAGCTAGCCAAATCGCTTGCTCACAGCTGTAATGCCAGTAGCTCACAAAGTAGAATTTTTGCTCACAAGACTCCACAGCTTAGAGGAAGTACTGCTCCCAAGGTCCCTGCCTAGGCGTAATTACGAGGCCTGCCTGTCTGGCATCCATCTTGGGTATACTTTGGTCAAGTCTGCCAGGCATAAGAGCTCCTGCGGTGCCATTCAGTGAAGGTGTTTACCTCCAAATGCGTCCTGACAAGGGGGGGCCATGGTCTGCCTGCTTACATCTGAACATCTATCGCTTTGAAAACCCTCCAGTGGGGCCATACGTTGGCTGCAAATGGACAGCACTTTCCAGCAAATGACTCCATACACAACACTGACTCTCAGATGTGTTAGTGAATCGGTCAGATCTGTCCTGAACTATTTCTATGTACAGCTGTGGAGAAGAGATTCCCATATAGTGATACCCATTTTACACGTTTGCTTAGAATCTCTGCAGTCCTCCGTTGTCCATTTTTGTCAGTTGTTCCACACCTTTTGCCACACAGGTATTCACGCGCTGTTGAGGGTGTTTTGTTTGTGTAGATTTCTCTGTTCGAGTCACCTGCCTCGTGATCGCTCTTTAGACATTCAATAGGATGAGGAATACGTCATCCCTCCATTCAGAATCTCGAGTGGTTTATGGCCGTCGTTCTAAATGCACGCATCACTGGGCGGCCGGATCTACCTACGAACAAAACTACTTTATGCATACCATCGATCTGTCTCAGGATTTCCTATTCTGAGGCCGAGTTCAGACTGGCAGTTTGGCCCGGCAGCCAAACATCTCAGGAGCGGATTAAAGGGGTGGGTTCACACAGGCACATCTGTCAGGCGTCCCCCAGCTGTACTCAAGCCGTCTTGTGCCGCTTCCCTCCCGAGTTTAAAAAGTACCAGGTGAAAGTGGTAGCAAACCGTGTGTAGAGCGGGTTGATTCCGGTTCCCTGACGTGTGAACGCAAGCGCTGCTAAGGTGGGAACAACCCACAGTCGTTGATAATAGGGGCTGGCTGTTTCCGCGGCAGGCGCCCAGGCGCATGCAAGTAGAGCACAGAAACAGCTGCTAACAGCGGGCCAACAGTACAAATGCTTCCTAAGTAACTTAGATGGAAACAAATAGTTGAACTTTAAGATGATCAGGAGCATATGTAATGAAAAAATTAAGATACCCAGGAGTAATGGTGTATAAGAGAAGAGAAGAAATGCAGAAATTATGTAATTAACTAAAGAACATGATTTAGGTGTCATGGAAGATATCAGTTACAACATCGGTGTAGGTTGGTGGTGGTGTTTATGTTTGTTTTTGTTTTAATAATGTTTGGAAAACTTAATAAAGATATATTATAGTACAAATGCTTCCTTGCGCTTCCTCCACGGTATCCTCCTGCTTCATTTGCTGCAGTGTGAACGGGAATACCGCAAACAAGCCATTCCGGGTCTCCTTTGCCATGACTCCCCAACGCTTCAAATTGCCAGTCTGAACTCGGCCCGACTGGCAGTAACTCCGCAGTCTCAGGCTAGACGCCTTTCACAATACCTGATTCCTTTTAAACGGGAGATGCCGGGGATTGAAGCTGGGAACTTGTGCATACCAAGCAGATGCTCTTACCGCAGTCCCAGGCCCCTTCCCGAGGAAGAACATACCTCTGTGAATTCCCCATTCTTCCTTTTCTGCTTTCTGCATTGAGGCAGGTGGGGGAGAAAGGAATGCAAGCAAATTGGATTTGGGTGATCAGGGCTGGTTCAATGAAAATGACTGTAGTTCGGAAAAAGTGTTCAGGGGTGAGAAACTCGAAGGGGGGCTGTAGGTGCTGGGGCTTTTTAGTTGCTCTGATAACGACCTGCAGACCAAGGCTTTGCCAGTTCCCAATATTTGAGAACAGCATCAGTTTTGTTATGTGCCGGAGTAACCCTTTCGGCCTTTTTGAGGGGCATTTGCTGGACTAACCCTACGTACCAGGCCCGTAGCTACAGTGGGGCATCAAGGGGCTAGCCCCCCCCCCGACTTAGTGGCAAGCCCCCACAACTTCCCACCCAGCCCAGGGCCCCATGTGGGGAAGGAGCCAGGTATTCCTGTGCAGCTGTCTGGCACAAAGGGCCAGCTACGGTGGCCCCGTTGAGCCAGACAGCACCTCTCTATTTCCTCCAGAAAGTCTATTTAACTGTAATTCAATTACATTCTACTCAATTAGCCAGTGCCCCCCCGAAACTTAAATGCCCCCGACTAAAAAAAAATCCTGGGTATGGACCTGACTATTGACCCTTTCTGGACACAATATGCGGAAGGAGGCTTCCAATTCATCCATCTTTTGAATTCTTTGTTCAGTTCCACCTTAGAACTGCTTGCCCATTCTTCGTGTTCATGCCAGCCATTAGTGGCTTACCTTTTTTTGTGAAGACTGACAGCGTCTTCAGTCCTGGGAAGATGGGCCTTGTTCCAGCATGCTCTCCGCAGCAGAGAGGAGAACCAAGGGGGAATCACAGTCGCACTCCTTTTCGGCACCCAAAGCCTGCTTACCACATGTCCTGCTGTACGCCACCCCTCCTGAAAATGGCGTGGGGAAAATGGCCAAGGTATGTGTTAGTGGTGGCCATGGGCATTGACAGCTTTAACAGGGGATTAAACAGATTCATGGAGGAGAGGTCTATCAGTGGCTACTAGCCGGTCACTAAAGGGAACCTCTGCATTCAGGGGCAGTTCTGAACAGCAGTGCCAAGAGGCAACATCAGGGAACAGCCTGGGCCTCTCTGCCCTGTTGCTGGCCCTCCGGAGGAACTGGTTGGCCACGGTGTGAGACAAGATGCTGGACTAGAGGGACCCTCACTGGTCTGACCCAGGAGGGCTCTTCTGATGTTCTTCTGAAGGCCTCAGCCTCTCTGCCCTGCTGTTGGCCCTCCAGAGGAACTGGATGGTCACTGTGTGAGACAGGATGCTGGACTAGATGGACCACTGCTCTGATCCAGCAGGGCTCTTCAGATGTTCTCATGAAGGCCTCGGCCTCCCTGCCCTGTGGTTGGCCCTCCAGAGGAACTGGCTGGCCACTGTGTGAGACAGGATGCTGGACTAGAGGGACCCTCACTGGTCTGACCCAGCAGGGCTCTTCTGATGTTCTTCTCAGGGGAAGGCCTCGGCCTCTCTGCCCTGTTGTTGGCCCTCCAGAGGAGGACGTGGTGACATGTGCAGGCGCAGCAGAGCCGGATCGGACCTTAGCTGGGCTGTAAGTCGACACGTACCACGCACTAGAGGAGCCCGCCTAGAAAGAAAGCCACCAGACCGAAAAGACCTCACCAGACACCGGAGACGCCAGGAACATTGGAACAACAACGCCCGAAAAAAAGACCACCTGGGAACAAGCCGAGAACAGCAAGCCCTGCCACCTGGGTGCCGGTAGGTAGCCCCGACCCCTGTAAACATGTGGCCTTAGTTAGGGATAATTCGGAACTGTGTAAACCGCTCAGAGACCCTTCGGGGTTTGGAGCGGTATATAAATCTAAAGTATATAAATAAATAAATAAACTGGTCAGCCACTGTGAGACAGGATGCTGGACTAGAGGTACCCTCACTGGTCTGATCCAGCAGGGCTCTTCTGGTGTTCTTATCAGGGGAAGGCCTCGGCCTCTGTGCCCTATATGTGGGCCCTCCAGAGGACCTGGCTGGCCCCTGTGTGAGACGGGAGGCTGGACTAGAGGGACCCTCACTGGTCTGACCCAGCAGGGCTCTTAATGTACTCCTGAACAAGGACATGCTCTATGTTGGTGTCAGGAAGATCATGTCCCAATCCAGCTAAAGTTAGCCTAGGCCCAAAATCCTACTAAAATAAGCAGAACATTAGGACAAGCTGCTTTCAATTAGACTTTGTCACAACTAGCTTCAGTGACTAGAAATCCATCCCAGGCATTTACAGGGACATCTATGGTAAAGTCATGGAGGAGCAAACAGCCCTTCCTTACTACTCCAGTTTCTCTTATAAGAACATCAGAAGAGCACTGCTGGGTCAGACCAGTGAGGGTCCATCCAGTCCAGCAGCCCATCTCACACGGTGGCCAACCAGTTCCTCTGGAGGCCCAACCACAGGGCAGAGAGGCCAAGGCCTTCCCCTGGCTTTGGGAATCAGAGGCTGACTGCCTCTGAATGAGGAGGTTCCCTTTAGTCAACATTGCTAGCAGCCACTGATAGACTTATCCTCCATTAATCTGTCCAATCCCCTTTTAAAGCTGTCTGTGCCTGCGGCCATCACTACAGTCTCTGGCAGCAAATTCCACAGTTTAATCACTCTCTGTGTAAAGAACTATTTCTTTTTGTCCTTCCAGAATCTACGGCCCATCAGCTTTATTGGGTGCCCTCAAGTTCTAGTACAGGTGTCAAACATATGGCCCGTGGGCCGGAACCAGCCCCTGCAGAACTGCTATCCAGCCCACAAGCAACTGGCTCTTGTCTGCTTCCCTATTTCCTCATTACTGCATTGCAACTTGCTGTTTTCTGTTTCACAGAGAAGCCAACCCTGTCTTCCCTTGATTGGCTGAGGGCTCCTCCCCCTCTGGGAAGGGAAGGGGAAGGAAAGAGTCAGAGGGAGGGAGAGGGAGAGAGAGAGACTCTGCTGTAGACCAACAAAGTTTTACTCCAGGTATAAGCTTTCGTGTGTGCATACACTTCTTCGGGGAGGGGAGGGAGAGATCTCCCTTTCCAATTCTAACAAATGGGGGGGGGGAACCTAAGAACACAGTTTGCATTCTTTATTAGTGGAAGAGAGCAAGAGTCCAGTAGCACCTTAACAACTAGCAAAATTTGTGGCAAGGCATGAGCTTGCATGAGTCACTGCTCACATCTCCAGATACAGCTAGAATGTGAGTCCATCTGTCCTTACATCTTGGAGAGTGGAGTCATTTCAGACCCCAAATCACAATAGCAGACTTTGAGAGAGAGAGAGGAAACCTAGGTCTCATTTTAGTTCAGGAGGCTGCAATGCAGTTGCAATTCAGCAGAATCCTCCTGGACCAAACTGAGACCTAGGTTTCCTGTCTCATTACCAGTGCTGATAACGCCATGCCTATTACCCCTCTGTATATCACACCTAATCCAATTAAGCCTGTTATTGCCATTCGGCATCTGAAATTATCTTTATAAAGTTTATATCTCCGGTGGCACACATGGCCTGGCCCGACAAAGTGAAATTTATGTCAGATCCGGCCCTCGTAACAAATGAATTTAACACCTAGTATTTTGGGAGAGGGAGAATATGTTGTCAACTCTGTCCACCTTGTACATAATTTTATAAGCCTCTACCATGTCTTTTCTTAGTTGTCTCTTTTCTAAACTGAAAAGTTCCAGACTCTTCAGCCTGACCTCATAAGAAAGATGTTCCAACCATCTTGGTTGCCCTCCTCTGTACTTTGTCCAGCTTTCCGACGTCCTTTCTGAAGTATGGGGACCAGAACTGTACACAGTAGTCTCCATAGCGACAGCCTGTTTTATCTTTTTGCCATGTTGTGCATCTCAAGCCATCTGGTTGAGCTCTGACCAGGCGCGCTTTAGGACAGCTTCAATACACCCCCCCAAAGAAGCTATGAACCAAATCAAGAAGCAGCACCACTTTATTGAGACTCTCATTCCTTTGTCACATTACCTTTTGAAACAAGGACAGGCAAAAGATGCCCTGAGACCTGGAAGGAAAACCACCACCCCCTTTTTTTTTTTGATGGAGGGCCATCATTAGAAGAGGGTCCAAACCAGTGATTCCTCTAAGCTGAGTTAGTGTGAGCTAGCTCACAGTTTTTTAGCCTCCGGCTCGCAGATTTTTGTCTTAGCTCAGGAAGGAGGGCTTCAGAGCAAACCAATTCATGCAGCAGCCAAATCGCTCGCTCACAACTTTAATGCCAGGAGCTCACCAAGTAGAATTTTTGCTCACAGGACTCCACAGCTTAGAGGGAGCCTTGGTCCAAACACGGAAAGAAGGGATACATTCATGGGAAAGAACCTGGTTGAAATGAGAAGGATCCCTTTACAAACCCAGTAGATATAGGATTTGGAGGAGGTTGGGTCCAAAAGCCCACCTTCCCAAATTGCTGCCACTGTTTCATTCCTGCATTATTTTCGCCCAGCCCACTCAATCCTATTTGGAATGAATGAGGGGAGCGGAAGAATGAAGCAAACACCCCGAAAACATCACCCTGGCCAAACGCCGGAGTGAAAAGCCTTCAGGATTCACAAGAATGCAGTCTGCATATCCACAATCTCTGAGTGAACAAATTAAAAGACTGGTGTTTCATCACGAGGCAGTGTGAGATGTTTTGCTGCCTGTGGCAGAGAAACCAAAAGGCTGTTCTGCTTCCATTAATTAAAACACGGGGGGGCAGTCTAGCAGGAATTTCTCCTGCGCACGCTTTACGTTAACACTATGCAAGTCCGGCTATGCTTTTGTGCTGCTCCCATTCCTTGCTGCAGGGCCAAACTTCCCACTGCCCTTTATCCCTTTTCTTGAAGCAGCCGCTTCTCTTGGAATCCTGCAACAGTCATCTCGGCTGCTGCACCTGTGCTTTCGCTCAGAAACAAGGATGGGGGGGAAGGGAGACCCCCAGGGCAAGCCCGTTATTGAGTCTTCCTTTCTCCGCTTCAGCTGTTGTAGCGAACTCAAAACTCAAGGATCTCTCGCCCGACGAAATTAAGACATGCACTTTCGGCTTCTGCTGGGCAACGACTTCCAAGAGGCAAATACTGCACCCCGGGCATTTCTAGAACTTTCCATCGACGCTCGCCTGGAGATTTCTTTGTTTGCTCAGAGGGGCCTGCAATGAATTCAAGGCTGTGATCTGGAACGTGGGCCACTGCCATGGTGACGTTAATCGTGGGCCGTTTTCCATTAGATACGAGCATCGCTCCAGAATAACCAGAAGGCTTAGCTTCCCCAAAGGTCTCCAGGGAACCCAGGATACTAAAGTGAGGAACCTTCTGCTTTGCACCATTTCCGAGACCCAACGAAGCCGATATTCTGCCCTGCCCCTTTAACGGGGCTCGAGTGCTCTGTGTGACCTTTGCCCTTGGGGAGAAATCTCTCCCCCCCCTCCGCATCACCTTAGGGGCCCTTCCATTCCCTCTCCTGAGGGGAGGGGCTTCACTGGTGCTTCCTGAAGATGCTGTCAAGACAGGAAGTATAAAAAAATAAGCACGCAGCCATGTCTAATCTCATCCCTTGACTGGAGCAAGAATCAGCCAGTCCTGAATAGGAGATCGGAAAGCATAGACAGGTCTGGTTCCTGCAGCGCAACCTCGGGAATGCTTACTCAGAGCTCAGTGGGACTCACTTCCTTGTAAGCCTGTTTAGGATTGCGGCCCTATTAGAATAAATGCTAACCTTTACGGTGCCAGGACATTTTTGCTCCAAGTTTCTTTAAGAACAGTCATCTAGGGCAAAAGATGGAGGCATCGCTGAATCCACTGAAATCAACTGGAATTTAAGCATGCAATACGTTTGGATTTAATGCCACGTAATTTCTCTAGCTCTTGCCGATGCAGGAATTTTCCACAAAGGCAACTCTCTGTCTAGGCTTGGGTCTGCCTCACCCTCACCTTGCTACTGCACACCTGTGTGCGCGCGAAGCAAAGTTTGAGTCCAGCGGCACCTTAAGACCAATCAAGTCCTCTTCAAGGCTTCATTTGGTCACCCGAGGTCAGGGTCTAACATGGAGAGAATAAGGAACCACATAAATCCGGCAGCCCAGCCTGGATCACACTATTTCGGCTGTCCGGCGTGGAGGAAAGCCAGGCACGGGACAGGAACCCAGTTGTGGAAAGGGAAGCGGTAGAAGGGAGGGATGTCAGTCCGCTGCATGTTCCTAACAACCAGAGGTACACAGCGGCAGATACTGAAAGACAAAACTGTGAAATGCAGAAATTGGAAAGGACCGTCAATGACCTAGGGAACCAGGTGTGGAGTAAGAGATTAAGGTGTGCTAGAAGAGGAGGAACTGCAAATTGACCTTAGCAGCTGGATGACTGGTATGGAACAGGAGATTCATAGCACTGCTCAGGACATTAATTCCTTAAGGGCTATTCTGAAGGAGGTCCCTGAAGAAGGAAGGGGAGACCAGGGATTGATGGGGAACCGTGAAAGGCGGCAATTTGTCACCCATTCCAGGGAGAGAGAGAACATCCATAACAATCCCCCCCCCCCCAAGTCAGCAACCCAACCAGGGCTGGTCCTGTTGCTGACTCGTGGAGTCATTCCTTGCGTTCTGGCTGTTTAAGATGTTGATGCATTTGTACTTTGCTACGTATGGTTTGATGTTTTCAGGACTCTAATACTTTTCTGTGGCAACGCTCTTTCTCTATTCCCGCTCTGTTTGCTTCCTGTTCCGGATGCGACACGGACCGCTCTTTGGTCCAGTGAAGCTAGAAGGGTCCTCTCTGCCCTTGTTCTCCTTCGCTAGCAGATGCTCAAGGAGGTTCAAGGGACTGGAGAAGGCAGCCGTGCGGAAGGCAGACGTCTTTCTCGCTCTGCCCCTGCAAGCACTTTCAAGGGCTCTTCTCCTTCCTTGCCAAGCCGGGCTGTAGCACAGCAGCAGGGCACGGAAGGGAAAGGGAAAGCGGGGGGGGGGGCACGGGCAAGGGGGGGTTCCGGGCCACGTGGTGCGCCCCGGACGATAGTGAAGCCACCTGCATCTTGAATTTTCACCAGCACCTTGTATTTGAAGTGGGCATTCCTAATATTTTAGGGTTTTTTCCCCGTATAACCCGAAAAAATGTCTAGAGCAGAGGTGAAGCAAATAACTGGACATAAAAGAAATGAGGAGAAGTTGCTATACGCTTGACATTTTGGCACAAACGGTTGTCAAAGCCGTACGCCTCCCTCCTCTCGGACCTGTATGATCTGTAAGTCTTGGCCCAAACCTTAAAAGCACCTTGTATTTGAAGTGGGCATTCCACTTATACGGGGTTTTCCCCCGTATAACCCGAAAAATGTCTAGAGCAGAGGTGGAGCAAATAACTGGAAATAAAAGAAATTAGGCGAAGTTGCTATACGCTTGACATTTTGGCACAAACGGTTGTCAAAGCCGTACGCATCCCCCTCCTCTCGAACCTGTATGATCTGTAAGTCTTGGCCCAAGCCTTAAAACACAGGGGGAAAAAAGAATTATAAAATAAATATCCAGCATAAAAATAGTACCAAAGCAGAGCCAAGAGCTAAAATACACACCCGTAACACAAAAACAAGAAGTTTCGAGAAGCTAAGTGGGGGAAATCACGGAAGATGGCGCTTATACCCCAGGATGTAGAATGTCTACAGCAACAGAAACTCCTGCAGGCAGTGTTCCCTCTAAGCTGAGTTAGTATGAACTAGCTCAATTTTTTAGCCTCCGGCTCACACATTTTTGTCTCAGCTCGGGAAGGACGGCTCCAGAGCAAACTAATTGATGCAGTAGCCAAATCGCTCGCTCGCAACTTTAATGCCAGTCGCTCACAAAGCAGAACTTTGGCTCACGAGACTCCACAGCTTAGAGGCAACATTGGCTGCGGGGTAGTCAGAACGACCAAGGAAGCAGAGAGGCACAACAGAAGTAGAAACCGGAGGTGGGCGGAAGACTAAGACTGAGAGATCGCAAATATTCATATTTTAGCATTCACCTTTGGCAAGCAGGTCTCCCCATGGGCAGATACCAGGAGGTACACGCAGCGACTCGCGTCGCCTTTGCGGGGTCGCTTTTCACTAGACTAGCAGCACCAGGAAAGCTCGGCCTGCCGCTTGTTCTCCCTCCTAGCCTCAGAACTAGCAGCCGAGGGGCTAAAGAACAAGAAGAGCAGCACAGAGGGCACGGTGACGACTGCGCAAACACGCTCTGGCTCTGCTTCCAGCCCCGAATGGAGACGGGAGCCTGGGAACAAACAGGGCTGCTCCAAGACATCCCCGTGCCCAGATGGAGGCAACAGCGACTCGCATCGCCTTTGCAGGGTCGCTTTTCACTAGCAACACCAGGAAAGCTCGGCCTGCCGCTTGTTCTCCCTCCTAGCCTCAGAACTAGCAGCCGAGGGGCTAAAGAACAAGAAGAGCAGCACAGAGGGCACGGTGACGACTGCGCAAACACGCTCTGGCTCTGCTTCCAGCCCCGAATGGAGACAGGAGCCTGGGAACAAACAGGGCTGCTCCAAGACATCCCCGTGCCCAGATGGAGGCAATCCAACCAACAAACCCCCACGCTAATTAAAACGGGCGCACAAGCCACTGGGGAGGTCCGCGGCCTGCAGTGATGATGCTTGACAGTTTTGAGAATCCATTTCACGGGGAATTATGGAGAGCTGCTCCCCAGGTCGCACCCCGTGGATTAGTTCCACGCTTCTTTGCCCATGCACAGAAGACCTGCCTCGTGGCCAGACGGAAAGGCAGTTGGTGGCACCGGCAGGGGGAGGGGAGAGAAGCGGGAGAGGGGAGAGCAGGGCGAGGAAGCTCAGCAAGGGGAGAACCTGCTGTGGACCAGGCTGGCTCTGCAGGTCAGCGGCTCTCGGCCAATCAGGCTACTGTTTTGAGGCGCCGTTCTTGGTTACGCTCTTTAGCCTTACCCTTGTGGAAGGCCTCCCATTTGAAGGCAAGGATCTACTTAGCACCCAGGCGGATGATACTCCTGCACAATATGCACAAATACAGAATTACAGCTAAGGCCTTGGGGATAACCCCAGGCACTCCTGCACCATACCAACCCAGGTATTACAATAAAGGGTACAATTCAGTACCATTGTTCCAGACCTTTTCGTTATTAAGATAACAGGTACCCTTCTTCAAATCGATCGTCTCTTTGAGAATCCTAAGGCACACTCCATGGTTGCAGCTGTCCTCCCGGCCAGGGGACATTCTGGCTCCCGCTCTACTACTATGGATAAAGAGGGGAGAAAGTTAGATTTGATGGGTCGAAAGGTGTATGCTTCAGGGTCCATGGGCCTTAAGCGTAGCCACATCTGCAGCTGTAACGGCTGGGTACCGAGTACTGCTGTGGGGCAAATTGGCGCCGATTCTCGACTCTTTACCAAATGACAGGCAGCCCTTGGCAAATGCCCTGGTACAGGATGGCACAAAGATGGCAAAACAACAGCTTAATGCTGCTAGACGGAAGTGGCCTGAGAGGGCACTGTGGAAACCATGAATTAGATCAAAGCACAAGATGCTGCTTGGCTTTCTGGAGATGCCAGGCGAACAGTCATGTCTTGCTTCTGGGACTGCGTGATGGCATGGGAAACATAAGAACACAAGAGCTGCCAGTGTTGGATCAGGCCAAAGGCCCATCCAGTCCAACACTCTGTGTCACACAGTGGCCAGAAATACCAGTGCCATCAGGAGGTCCACCAGTGGGGCCAGGACATTAGAAGCCCTCCCACTGTTGACCCCCCCCAAGCACCAAGAAGACAGAGCATCACTTGCCCCAGAGCCCCTATCTATACCTTGTGGCTAATAGCCAAGGCCGAGCCTTGAGGACTGCAAGGACCTTCCCGCCTGCATCCACCATTGCCTCACCCTGGAAGCTCCACCCCTTTTGCAGCAGCTGTGTGAACGGGCAGCAGAGCTGGCTTGGGCTGAGGATCCCATCACCCGAAAGGCCACGAGCCTGGACCCGCCAGAAATGTCCACGGACGTAAGGCATTTTCATCCATCTGTGCAGCACGGCCCTCTAGCCTGCCTCCTCTGACTGCAACTCAAAACAGCCCCTGGAATGGTGCTCCTGGGGAAGAGGGGACCTCAAAAAAATTGGGGGTGGGGGAGGACGGAAAAAACTGCCCCCTTCCGCCACCAGAAACCACAGAGTCGATCCCCACGAGCATCTAATTCACGAAGCAAGCAATGCCCAGCCATGTCTTAAGGGCCCGTTCAGGATCTGCCCCTGCTAAACCAAACATCTCTGCAACAGCAAAAGGTCCTATTTGCTCTCCAGAGTTAGTTCAATTACTCAATCCAAGCTAGCTATTTGGTGGACGTGTGCATAGATATATGCAAGAGCATGCTGGTTCTTCTGCAGATGCAGGAGATATTTGGGACTGAACACCTGTCCAAGGCAGCTCATATAGAGCTGTGGGTAGAAGGAGGAGGAGGAGATTGGATTTAATACCCCGCCCTTCACTACCCAGAGGATTCTCAGAGCGGCTTACAAACTCCTCTCCCTTCCCCTCCCCACAGCAGACCCCCTTGTGAGGCAGGTGGAAATGAGAGAGCTCTGAGAGAACTGCTGTTTTTCAAGGACAGCTCTGAGAGAACTGGGACTGGCCCAAGGTCATCCAGCAGGTGCAAGTGGAGGAGTGGGGAATCAAACCCGGTTCTCCCAGATCAGAGTCCGCGCTCCTAACTGGCTTTAAAGGGCCGCCAAGGCCTGGCTTCCTGTTCTCAGGCACGCGGCTTCCCTTCCAGCATCGTCTCAGCTCAGACAGGTGTTGCAGGAGTCCAAAGCCTCGCCTGGCTACAGAAATACCAGAATAGAATTACGGTGCGCAACAAGAGGAAGTGATGGCTCAGATTATTATTTTTTTTTAAAAGGAAATCTGTCCTTTGTCTCCTTTCCTAGGAAACAGGTCCCCCTTTAACCCAAAAGGGAAGTCTGCTGGGCATGGGGAAACAGTGGCCGTCCAAGCCCATCCCACCCTCCCGCAGAGGGGAACTATTAAAAAACCCTCCGCCTTGGTCACAAAGTAGGGGCTGCCAGGAAATCGGCCACGGGCCCTGCTGAGACACGGTTGCCGAAACAATGCCATGTAGGAAGCGGATCTCCGAGGGGGTTCTCTGATCCATCCCTTACAAATCGGGGCCAGTGGCTCTGTGTTTGTTTGGAACTCACTTGCTGTTAAGAACGATACGCACGGGTGTGTGTGTGTGTGTGTGATCCTACATAATGAGTTCCATTCAACTGCTTACTTCACTCTGTTGGCAAACATAGACCAAGATCATGGAAAGCAAACTGGACCCGACGAGACCACGAGAGAGCAACGTGGGCCTCCGGATCAACCAAAGAGGAAAAGGATCGAAAAGGGAGACAGTTGCTCTGGACCACCATCACCCCTGTGAGACTTCGCCTCCCTTTGTTCGCTCACCTTTCTCCAGCCCATGTTCAACGTTACTCAATATTCTGCTGATGGAAAAGAATTCGAGACACGCCAAAAAGCCCGGGACTGAAAGTTCGATTCCCCTGCTGTGCTGCGGTTTTATTAGCCGTGAAGGCCAAAAGACATCAGATTTAGCATCCTGCGGAGTAAAAGCAAATTGGCTCCAGGTGTTCAAGGTGGCCGCAAAGACTCACCATCTAGCAGGGATACTGAGCCCTGGAGACCAGTGAGGCTCCATATAGTATATGGCGTCTTGCCGCAGCCCAGACCAACCGACAGACAAGGTTACATTAGGAGTCATTAAAGTGAGGCTCCACGAAGACCCCTCCCTTACTCACAGTCCCTACATCACCTCGACCTTGAGAGACCCAACTCCACTTGGTATGAGCCTGCCTTCTGTGCCCAGGCCCACGGTAAGACCTCGCTGTGTTAAACCTGAGCCGGCGCAGAGTGATCATAATGCTTTCCCTCTCGGTCTTCCTGGCAACAGACCACCAGGCTCTTCCGGAAACAGAGCCTCCGTGTCAGTCGCCGTGAGGTAATCAACGTCACACACAGTGGTGTTAAGTCACTGACCGTGCCATCGCATTGCTTCAACAGACACCCTTCCTGAGCAGGACAGCAACGTTCCCGGATCCTCAGGACGACCACAGTTTTCGCCAGCTGAGCCCCCTGCTGTGCGAGCAACCAGCCCTGGCGCATAACAAGAGGAAGAGCTAGCCTCAATGCTAGGAGCCCCCAGAAGGGTTTGCTGGCACCACTGTATGCCTCATGACCCATCACGGTGTGATCTTTCCTGCTTCATACCCAAAGAGCGTTGGCACACACTGAAGGTGCAGCTGCTACAAGCGCAAAGCACTTTAAGGCTCTCTGAGATTGAATACTAAGATGAAAAAGAAGATGGAGATAAGGCATACTCTGGCCTCCAGGTGAAAAGAATGGCCATCGCCCTTCTAGAGGAATTTCCACATATAGGAGAATGAATATGGGTGGGGGGGAAAGCATTTTAATAATGCGATGGATAGGAAGAATTTAAAGACTATCTAGAGGGTAACTGGGATGTGAAACACAATTTACTGTATTTAGAACAATATTGATAGAAATGTTATCTTGCAATAGAAGTTAAGTTACTGAGGTAAATATATGAAGTGTAAAAGAACAAAGGGTGGAGCACTGCGGGAAGCCATTAGTAAGGGTGTGGGGGAAGGGAAATATGAGTATTTGAAAAGTAAAACAAAATGTTAAATGTGATATTATATCCCAAAATAAAAAGTTTTGTGGAACAAAATAATAATAATGCGATGGATAGGTGAGAGGAGAGCCTTTGCTTGGTTTTAATGGCGCCGGGCGGTTGTTTTTAGTTGCAAGTCGCTTCGAACGGGTCTATGAAGAGGTGGCATATAAGTTTTCCAAATAAACAGAAGGCAAATAAATTGGGAAGAGTCGGACTCGACTGTGCGACTGAACAACAAACAACAAAAAAATAAATTGGGAAGTTTCCCAAAAAGGTTTTTTGGAAGAACTGAAGGGACCAGACAGGAAGGACGGTTGCCGGAGGGCACATCCCAAATAGCAAGACTAAACTTATTGCTCTTACCTGCATCACAGTTTTTCTAAAATAGATCTGATTCTTATTCGTTTGAAAGGTGAGCTCCCCAAGAAATCAAAAATGTGAGCATCAATACAAACGGTATACCAGGTCCTACGTAAGTTTACAGATAAAGGATAAAGATAAAAGTCGACAGGATACGGTGACTGAGCCCGTCAATATCTGATTAAAAAGAGGTAGGGGTGGAAGGAAACACAAATTCTATCCTTTTTCCCAAGTTAGTGTAACCCCTGGAACAGATAATCTGGGGAACCCTTTAAGGTTTCTATGAGTGGGTATTTGATGTCCATGGTAAGTGTGTTAAATAAAAAAAGAGGAGTGGTGAGGCAAAAAGAAAAATTGAAAATAAAACATTTGAAGGCTAAGAACCAACCCAAAGCTCAGTGAGATTTCAAAGGCGTTAAAACACGCAAAGAGCAACTTCAGTCACTGGAGATATGAGAGGCATTGCCGTTCACAAGGCAGAAGCAGTCTGAATATGGACATGAGAACATTATTGGTTGTGAAGACACGGTGAGTTAAAGGAGAGATCTGTGACTAATCATGGTGACTGAAGGGAAACCTTCACATGCAGAGGCACTAAGCCTTTGAATCCCTGAGCCAGGAGGCAACATCAGGGGAAGGCCTCGGTCTCTCTGCCCTGTTGTGGGCCCTCCAGAGGAACTGGCTGGCCACTGTGTGAGACGGGATGCTGGACTGGATGGATCCGGTCTGATCCGGCAGGGCTCTTCTGACATTCTTACAAAGGCCTCGGCCTCTCTGCCCTGTTGCTGGCGCTCCAGAAGAACACGGTTGGCCACTGTGTGAGATGGGCTGCTGGACTAGATGGACCCTCACTGCTCTGATCCAACAGGGCTCTTCTGGTGTTCTCATGAAGGCCTCGGTCTCTCTGCCCTGTTGTTGGCCCTCCAGAGGAACTGGTTGGCCACTGTGTGAGACAGGATGCTGGACTAGATGGACCGCTGGTCTGATTCGGCAGGGCTCTTCTGACATTCTTACGAAGGCCTCGGCCTCTCTGCCCTGTTGCTGGCCCTCCAGAGGAACACAGTTGACCACTGTGTGAGATGGGCTGCTGGACTAGATGGACCCTCCCTGGTCTGATCCAGCGGGGTTCTTCGGGTGTTCTTATGCTCAGAATTTCCAAGCCTGGGATATTTAGCCACATCGGTTCGAAAGCAACCTAATTGCAAGTAGATAAATGGGTACCCACCCTTAGAGGGGTGGGGGGCACCCTGTATGGTCGGTTGAAGACGGCGGC
>NW_015173760.1:136756-137123 GCF_001447785.1 Gekko japonicus
ATAGGGGGTGCCGGTAGGTTGCCCCATCCCCATATATACATACTGTGGCCCTAGTTAGGGAAAAACGGTGATTAGCACCAAAAATCTGTAAGCCGCTCAGAGACCCCTAGACAAGGGGTTCGAGCGGGATATCAAATCGAATGTATAAATAAATAAATAAATAAATCCAATGGTTAGCAAGGGAGTAAATGGGCAGAGGAAAGATGCTGGCGGAAAGGGACAACTGCTTTCCCCAAAACATGCTGCTGAACTCCAAGAGGTGTATTTCTAAAACAGGAACAGATTCTTCAGCATGCAGGATGGCCTAGTATTTATCCCACCTTATGCCATAGCAAACCGTAGAAGCACCGTCCATACCGGGCGTCCA
>NW_015173760.1:137147-155754 GCF_001447785.1 Gekko japonicus
CAGCTTCAAAGTTCCCGGCTTAGTCCCTAAGATTCAAGGCATCAAGACACTTATTATTATTTTTTTTAAATACAGCAGCCGGTCACCTCCCCTCACACTTGGTACTATCTGAGATCAGGTGAACATGTAACTTGGAAAGGAGGTGGCCATCTTTGCCGCCTAACCCGAAATCTGATTAGTTGCAAGGCATTCCAGCAAGACCCTGCCCCGCGAGCTAAGAACGTATTAGAGAAGCCCTCATACAAGCTTGTGTTTAAATAGGGATTGGAGAAAGTAAGGCCTGGCCTGGTCGGACAAGGATTCCTCTGCGGCACGGAAGTCTCGAAGGACACGTTTGCCGGGGAGATAAGCTAGAAGAAAAGATGCAAGCCCCAAAAGCTGCTTTATAAAAGCACCAAAGCTCCACCCGCTCACCCCACCCACCCCTCAAATTGACCGCTTGCTTCCTTGAGAAGTTTGTTTTAGAAAAGGCTTCCGAGACGGTCCGGGTTAAAAACAAAACAGAGAACGGACTAACTGGCCAATTTAGGACACTTGGAAGGGGGAGGGGCTGCCAACCTCCTCTGAAATACCCTGCATAGCCCCTCCCCAAAGGTTAACAGGTTCTGTTTTCTTTCTAAAAAGTGATTTCTAAAAAGTGATAAAATAGAAAGGCAGTAACATAGGAGGAGGAAAGAAATTCTTGAAGAAATAAAGTGCTTTTTAAAACAAAAACAAAAACTGAAGTCATAACGGGGAAAACTTCGCATAAAAGGCCTTTTTTTTTTGAAAAGGGCATAAATATGGGGATTCTGTCAAGCACAAACTGACACGCTATGGAGAAAACAAAACCACAACAAAAGAGGCAGCGTCGGAGGGAAAAATGCTTTGGGCAAACCGGCCCTGTACGGAAAGCACCAGGTTCCAGAAGGAATGGAAGTCAATCTGGGTTATTCTTTGACTGGTGTTCTAAAGAGAACTCCAAACGGAGCGAGAGGGGAAGGTACAGGAAACATCGGGAAGGGGATGTGGAACCTGGCTGCTCCGGAACGGATCTTCCCGAGAAGATCGCTTGTACTTGAAAGGGGAGGAGGCACAGAAGAAAAGACGGGAGCCTCTACACAAGATGTCTCCACAAAAGTGAGAGTTAAAAACCAGAGTACATCGGACACAGGAGGTGTATTGAGTGGAACAATCCGACTGAGCCGCTTCAGACCACCCTCAAAGAACTGAGGCCAAGCCGGATTACTCATCGATCACCTTTCCACGTCAATTCTTGCACCTAAGGGTAGCGGGGAACCGGTCCCCGCCCGGCAGGAGAGCAGGGGTCATGACGCAGCAGGAGATTCGGCCGCGGCCTCGTCGCCCTCCTCGGAGTCCCAGACTTCGGATTGCAGATAGTTGGCAAAGAGCGCTTTGGCCCGGTGCAGGACCTTGTTCAGGTTGTGCCGGCGGACCAGGCGGTCAAAGTGCATGGCCAGCTCGTTATAGTCCATGTCGTTCTTGATGATGTAGTCCCGGTGCTCCAGGAGGATGGCCAGGCACAGGAAGAGCACAAAAGGGTTGCCTCTGCCAAACTCTTGCGGAGGGGGGAGGCTGACAGCGGCGGTGGGGGAGGAGGCGGTGGGCCCGCAGGAAGGAGACAGAGGGGTGTTGACCGGCGAGTCACCCTTCTCCTCTTCGGACAGGCTGTCCTCGTTGCTGTTGGTCGAGGAAGAGGCCGAGTTCCGAGAGGGTGAGGTGGGAGCCCAGAGGGACGGAGCGGAGAAGGACTTGGCCACGTTGAGGTTCTGGATCAAGTGGTCCTGCTCGCTGCCGCAGTCCTCGTCCTCTTCTGCAGAGTGCTGCGATTTAAGGGAGGGGTTGTCCTCCGAACTGTCCTCGTTGTGGGCGCTGTAATACTTGAACTCTCTGAAGCTGGACTGCTTGACTAACGGCTTCTCTTCGGAAACGGCCCCCTGGCAAGGCTGATCCCCGGCTGCCTCGAAGCTGCAAGCCGGGCGCAACATGTGTCTCCTCCGGACGGGCTGGCTGCTGTCCCCGGGCCTGGCCGGCGGGCCCACCAGCTCCACTTCCTTCTCGGGAGGGTCAGGGGGAAAGGAGCTCCAGGTGACCTCCAGCATGCGCAAGGCGTCCTCGAAGGCAAACTCGCGCTTGAGCTCCAACAGCAGCCAGCGATAGCAGAAGAAGAGGTCGTCGGCGCCTCGGGAGAGGAGGTAGGAGTAGAACTCTGGGTCCGAGTGGCGGAGGAGCAGCTTCAGGTGGGAGAACTTGACCGACATGACTTCACCGTCCACCTGGAAGTTGCCCTCCAGGCGTTTCATGATGCCGCAGAAGCAGATGAAAGCGTGCGCCTCGTTGTCCATGACGGCCAGGATGGGGGAGGCGATGTCGCTCATGCCCTGGCAGTAGGAGATCTGCGGGTGCGTCACGGCGTAGGTGGTCAGCAGCTCGTGGAGGGCTCTCAGGTGGGGGTTGTCGTCGGAGCCGGCGTAGTAAGGGTGGGTGCGGTCGGTCCGCAGCACGTCCTTCAGCACGTTGCTGCGGATGAAGTCCAGGTCCTCGGGGCTGGCCCGCATTTTCCACTCCCCCTTCAGCTGCTCGTACTCTCGCGTCTTTCGCTTCATGTAATCGATTCGCTCCTGCCCTGTCAACCCATCGGGATAGACGTTGAGCAAGTACCTCCAAACCACCTAAAGGAGACAGGGATAGACTCAGCACCAAGAAAGGCTTTCCACACAGGCGATGGCAGGCTGAACGGCCCCGCCCCCCAGAGCAGAGGGCACCCTACCCGGTACCGCATCACCGATGGTCAAGAAGACCAAGAGAATATAGCCTCAGAGTGGGCAGGAAGGAAAGGCACCTTTGTTCCTACCCGCTAGACCCCACGCCCACATTTCAAGACATAAAACCACCACCCCACCTTCAATCCTCACCTTACGCAGCGAGGGTTCGACTCCGCCGTGGAAGATTCGCAGACGCAGTTCGGCAGGCTTCGTCAGCTGCCCTTCGTGGTTCAGATACGTGTGGAACTCTGAATCGCTCAGGGGAGGCTTGAAAGGTTTGACGTCCTCCCCATAAGACCAGCTGAGTGCCTGCTGGACCTTGGACAGTGTCCTGCCAACCTGGACGGAGACACAAGGAAAATGAGCGCAGTTCGGCAGGCTTCGTCAGCTGCCCTTCGTGGTTCAGATACGTGTGGAACTCTGAATCGCTCAGGGGAGGCTTGAAAGGTTTGACGTCCTCCCCATAAGACCAGCTGAGTGCCTGCTGGACCTTGGACAGTGTCCTGCCAACCTGGACGGAGACACAAGGAAAATGAGGGGCAGTGAACTACCAGGACTTCAGTGTACACAGGGGAGAGCTCATAAATTCTAGAGGTTGGGTAGGCACGAACTCTCCATGATCCTGAGCAGGACGGCTGTGGAGACAAAATCCGCCCTATGCACAACTCCACATTTTATCAACACGGTTACTGGCCTTTAGCATCGCTGATAGAGCAATGGCTAAAAGAAGCAGACCTCTGAACCCAGAGGACAATTATGAAAGAAATTGGACCCTTTATACATTTTAAATTTTATTTATTTATTTAAAATATTTATCAGCTTCCTTCTTTATGGAGCTCAAAGCATCTTACGATCAGTGTTCCCTCTAAGCTGAGTCAGTGTGAGCTAGGCTCACAGTTTTTTAGCCTCTGGCACACACATTTTTGTCTTAGCTCAGGAAGGAGGGCTCCAGAGCAAACAAATTGATGCAGGAGCCAAATCACCTCCTCACAACTTTAATGCTGGTAGCTTACAAAGTAGAATTTTTGCTCTCAGGACTTCACAGTTTAGAGGGAGCATTGCTTATAATATAAATACATAAAATCAAGCACATAAAAATACATAAAAGCAAAAAATTTAAAGTCACAATTTAGGACTGCTTTAATCAACAGATCGAAAGTGAGGGGGTCAGGTGGACCTCCCTGGAGAGGCCGTTCCATAATCACGGGGCTGCCGCTGAAGAGGCCCTCTCCCGTGCACCCAGCGTGAGCTTCTTTGATTGGTGGGACACTGAGGAGGGCCTTTCCCTGTGACCTTAATTCCTGAGCAGGAACCTACAGGAGAAGAGGGTCCTTCAGACACCCTGGTCCCAAGCCGGGTAGGGTTTTAAAGACCAAACCAGCACCTTAAATTGGGCTCGGGAGCGGATTGGTAACCAACACAGGCTGAAACCAGATGTCAGCCAGAACTCCCTTCGATCCCTTTCCGTCCCAGAAGATTAGCCGTTCTTGGATGTTTATCGAGCGTCAGAATCACAAAAGCCTAGGCTGTTCATCTTCTTATGACTTACCTGGGAGAGGATCGACTGTGTGAAGGGCAGAGCAGCCGCTGCTAGAGACCGCTTTTCGACCAGGAGCAGGTCGGTGCTGATGACATCTTTGGGGCTGATGATGTCCCAGTCCTCCAGGAGGGGGCCTAAGAGAAGAGGGCAGTGAGGGCTGACAGCAAAAGTTTTAAAGTCACAATTTAGGACTGCTTTAATCAATAGATTGAAAGTGAGGGGGTCAGGTGCACCTCCCTGGAGAGGCCGTTCCATAATCACGGAGCTGCCGCTGAAGAGGCCCTCTCCCATGCACCCAGCAAGTGAGCTTCTTTGATTGGTGGGACGCTCAGGAGGGCCTCTCCCTGTGACCTTAATTCCTGAGCAGGAACCTACAGGAGAAGAGGGTCCTTCAGACACCCTGGTCCCAAGCCAGGTAGGGTTTTAAAGGCCAAACTGGCACCTTAAATTGGGCTCGGGAGTGGATTGGTAGCCAACACAGGCTGAAACCAGATGTCAGCCAGAACTCCCTTCGATCCCTTTCCGTCCCAGAAGATTAGCCGTTCTTGGATGTTTATCGAGCGTCAGAATCACAAAAGCCTAGGCTGTTCATCTTCTTGTGACTTACCTGGGAGAGGATCGACTGTGTGAAGGGCAGAGCAGCCGCTGCTAGAGACCGCTTTTCGACCAGGAGCAGGTCGGTGCTGATGACATCTTTGGGGCTGATGATGTCCCAGTCCTCCAGGAGGGGGCCTAAGAGAAGAGGGCAGTGAGGGCTGACACATCCAGCCTGCAGTCTACGACCACGGTCTGCCATTCCCTCACTGCCCCCCCCCCCCGCATGTCTACCAAGCATCAGAAATTCACTCAGAAACCTTGAGCTCCTTTGCAAGCTAGACCAGGATTGGGGACTTCTGTACTCTCAGAAACCGCTACTCTCTGGCAATAGTCCAAAAGTGAAAATTTTACTTTGCCAGACAAACCAACCTCCTCACATGTAGACAGGATCCTGGGGAGGGGCCGTGGCTCAGTGGTAGAGCATCTGCTTGGCATGCAGAAGGACCCAGGTTCAAGCCATGGCATCTCCAGTTAAAAGGACCAAGTGATGGGGAAAGATGCCTGCGGCCCTGGGGAGCCACTGCCAGTCTGAGCAGACAATACTGACTTTGATGGACCAGGAGTCTGATTCAGCATAAGGCAGCTTTGTGTGTTTAAAGGTATTGCCATCTAGCAGTAACAACTCCCCATATAGCTCTAAGTTATTACATACAAAATCCAAAGAATGAGCCTCAACATTTTAAAGTTTCTTTCCTACAACATGAAAGCATCCTTTCCTTTTGGCATCAGCTTTTTACCACTTTGGTAGGGCTGCCGAGTGCCGGATACAGCCGTGGGCTAACAATTGGCCATCCTTGGGCTGAATTACTTGTGTGAGAATGAATACATGAGACCAGAATTGTAAAGTCTACTGCACAACAGCTTCTGAGCACTCCAGAAAGGAAATACAGACATCAGGGATGTGTGTATCAAAAAACCCATAAAAACTCAGGCTTATTTCCATGTGTAATGATTTCTTGTTTTGGTGTGTGTGTTTCTTTAAATGTTTAGTTTGACTGCAGTAATGTAAGGAGACAAGTCTGATGTGATCGGTTGATGACTGAGAGTGAGGGAGGAGAGATGTCTCTGAGGTGATTCACTGTTCATGAAGAGACGAGTGCGGAGTTTTTGTGCGAGTCTGTATGACAGAGGAAGCAGTTGGAGTTTAGTCTGTGTGGCTATGAGAGAGGAAGTTCAGCCTGTGTGGCTATATGAGCAAGAGAGTTCAGCCTGTGTGGCTATATGAGCAAGAGAGAGAGATAAGCCTGTCAGAGTTGAGTTTTGGTGTATGAGAGACTGTGTGCGATGCCAAGCTTTGTCAGTTATATTTTCTTTCTTCAACAACAGTTCAAAAAATACTCAGAAACCTATTTTGTTCTTTTATAAATAAATCATTATTTGTTTAAACTTATGCCAGCAATCAGAACAGTCCTTCCTCAGGGCCACATAGTTCTCTAAAGGGCCCAGACACTGGGTCATTCCTGGTGGCAGCAGATATCTACTAAGTTTGTGTACACAGAGTGACGAAAGGACAAACAATCTCCCCAATAAGCGAGGACGCCACACCCTGTATTCGGTTATTTTGCATTATTCTACTTCTACTGGGGAGAAGAACTGAGGTCTTAACAACCAGCCACTGGAAATACGCTAACATTTTCAAACCTATTTTGGTAGCCTGAAGAACTAGACCAGGGGTCCCCATGGCACCTGCTGACACCTTTTCTGGTGCTTACCAAGTATTTTTAGGAAGAGGGTTGGGCCAGGTAGGGCTTTTGCCCAGCAAGGTTTCTGATTGGCTGTGCAGATTTGTTAAAATGTTGCTTTGTGGGCATCTGCTGCCACAGCACAAGGATCTACATTGCGTGACTGAACTTAAGCCGTGGCAACCGTTTGGTGGCTGGTTCCGCCTCCTACAATAGCCATTTTGTGGCAGCCACTTTATTGCTGCACCCACCACACTGTGTCAGAATTCCAAAGGTGCTCGCAGGTTCAAAAAGGTTGGGGACCCTCAAACTGGACTTTTGTTTTGAAAAAGACAAAGCTAGGCATGCACAGTTTCTTCGGGAACCTAAATTCAGCACCGGATACAAATGTCTGTGCTTCTGAGCTGCATTCACAGATCCACTAAATGCTGAGCACAATTAAAAGTGTTTTTGAGAGTGTAAATTACTTTTGATGCATTCCCCTAAAGTGTCTATACCAGGGGTGGCCAAACTGTGGCTCAGCAACCACATATGGCTCTTTCACACACATTGTGCGGCTCCCGGCAGAGCAGCTATGGAAGCGAAGGGAAGGCATACCTTTTCTCCCTCCATCCCATCTATTTGCCTTCTTTGTTTTTCTCTCTCTCTCTCTTTCCACCTCTTTCATTCTTTCCACCTCTCTATCTTTTCTCTCTCTCTCTTAGACAAAAAAATATCATTAGCAAATAAATATCATTGGACAAATAAATATCTTTATAACTACCTGTTTTTACCCCTTTTGTTTTTATTTTTGGCAGTCTCATTTCATGTCAATAACATGCAAATTTGCATATTTTAAAAATAAAAACATGTGTGTAATATTTGTTCATGTCTTGCGGCTCTCAAACATCTGACATTTATTTTATGTGCCTCTTACGTTGAGCAAGTTTGGCCACTCCTGGTCTATACTGCAGACTTTTCTAGAGCAAACCAAACCTTACGCTCTAACAGGAGCTGGGATAAGTACACACAGTCAGGGCTCTTTTTGTAGAAAAATCCCAGCAGGAACTCATTAGCATAATAGGCCACACCCAACAGCAGGAACTCATTAGCCTATTAGGCCACACCCTTGACAGCACAGCTCATTAGCACATTAGGCCGCACCCCCATGTTACCAGAAGTGTGGTCATCCAGTCACACCCACCTTTTGCTTGTTATTCTGTTGACCTTGTTTGTGGTCAAAACCCAGGGCTTTTTTTGGAGCAGGAACTCCTTTGCATGTTAGGCCACACACCCCTAATGTAGCCAATCCTAATGAGCTTCTGCTGTTGGGTGTGGCCTATTATGCTAATGAGTTCCTGCTGGGCGTGGCCAACTCGGGAGCCAGCCGGAACTCCGTTCCTGTGCGTTCCTGCCCAAAAATAGCCCTGCAGAGAATACAGCCACTCTCTCCTACTCAGTCCTATGATTTTTCACTCCATCTCCACTCAATCCATACAGCACCGAAGTCAAAGCTGAATGACTCGGGCGGTGAGTAAAGCAAACAAGGGTTCCTGGCTCTCTTCTTCAGGGTGGAGGAATACAGACTACTCACTATCCTCAGAAGCCTTGATGTCTATCTTGAGCTGCAGGTAAGGCTTGGAGGCATTGGCAAAGGCCACACTCAGATCCCAGTCTGACATCAGGGAGAGGTACATTTCTTGTCCCTGCTTATCTCGGCCCAGATAGCTGATGCCAAAGTTCTTCTTCCTGGGGTGGGGAGAGAAGAGGCCCATGTTCATAGCCGCTTAAACAAGCCCTGCACAGATGTTCCTTTTAGGAAACTGCACACACAGACAATGATCCCATGTGACTAGATGGTGGAACAAATACGTGCCCCTTCATCACACGATGGACGGGAAGCACGTATGCCGTTTCCTAAGGAAAAACAAGATTCGTGGTGTCCGAAGTAGCCTGCAGGATGGCGGTCTCCTGCCACACACTCTAAAGTGGACTAAATAGGGCATGTATTGGAGGCTCAGTGGCAGAGCATCTGCTCGGCATGCAGAAGGTCCCAGGTTCAATCCCTGTTCTCTCCAGTTAAAGGGATCAAGTAGACAGTGACGTGAAGGACCCCTGACAGAGATCTCAGAGAGCAGCTGCCGGCCTGAGTGGACAATACTGACTGTGATGGACCAAGTGTCTGATTCAGTCACCCAAAGAGTGATTAACACATGGAATTCACTGCCACAGGAAGTGGCGGCAGCTACAAGCATGGACGGCTTCAAAAGGGAATTAGATAAGCATATGGAGCAGAGGTCCATCAGTGGCTATTAGCCACAAGGTATAGATAGGGACTCTGGGGCAAGTGATGCTCTGTCATCTTGGTGCTTGGGGGGGGGGGTCAACAGTGGGAGGGCTTCTAATGTCCTGGCCCCACTGCTGGACCTCCTGATGGCACCTGGTATTTCTGGCCACTGTGTGACACAGAGTGTTGGACTGGATGGGCCTTTGGCCTGATCCAACATTGGAGTCTCTTATGTTCTTATGTTCCTACAATTACAGCTGTTTACGCATGGAGCGAAATCAAGGGCTGCGGCACGAAGGCTGAACTGCGTAGTGTCTTAGCCTGAACGTGCACCTTATTGTGTTATAATGTAGGGTTTTCCTTCAGTGTGCCCATTATGTGTGTCATCACAAACGAATAAGAACGAAGGATCAAATTTTATTTTTTAACGACCTTTTAAAAATGGAAAAAACCACTTCGGATCACCACTGGTCAGAAGGGCTGCTGATAAAATTATGAAAAATAATAACTGGTCCAGTTTGTGGGAGTGGAAAGAGCCGTTAAGTCGCAACCGACTTATGGTGCCCCATAAAGTTTTCAAGGCCACAGACGTTCAGAGGTCGGTTTGCCATTGCCTGCCTTTTGAGTAGTGACCCTGGACTTCCTTCAGTGGCCTCCCTTCCAAACACTAACCGGGGCCGACTCTGCTAAGCCTCTGAGATCTGACGAGATTGGACTATCCTGGGCCATCCAGCTCAGGTCCAGTATAATACAAAGGTGAAAAGGGGATGGTGATCCAGCTTACCACTCCTTGTTTCCAAAAGACCTTTCTTATTGTCACAGAGGTATATCAGCTCTTCCCCCTCAGTGGGGAGATATTAAATTGGCAAGACAAGATTTAACGTCAAGGCCACAAAGAGAAAGAAGAGTTTCCGGTTCTCACCCCACTTGCACTGGACGAAACCTGGCTTCCCTCCCAGAATTCCAACACAGGTGCACACGCTCTAAGGCTAAGCCTCACTCGACCTCAGGGGAGAAGCCTCCAGGTGACTGTTCCACCTAGAGGTTCTGACCAGTTGCCATCAGAGGGGCCCATTTGCAAGTGTCTCTCACTGACTGGCTTTCTTTTAGCAAAAACAATGGCATGGGGTGTGTGAAGGCCAGGAGGGCCAATTCCGTTCCCCCCAGGACTCACCCGTTGAGATCGAAGGCTCTGATGAGGATGTGCTGCAACACGTCCAGCGAGGTGATCTGCGGGTCCACCGCAAAAGTGCGGAATTCGGGCTGCAAGAAGCCTTCGCATTTCTGCAAGGGGGACGAAGGAGCAAGCGGGATTGAAGCAGCAGCACCACAGGCGGGAGACCCCGCAGCCTCTGACTCCCCACCTGCCAAATCATAAGGGGCACTATCTGGGCTCCAAAACACCCTCCTTTTCTCCTCCCCATTAGACTCTGTGTTCTTGCCACACTCTGGATAAGAAGCCCTTGAGGTACAAGGCACCAGAGATGTATGCCAGGTGTTGTAGAACAATTCTATCCCCCCAAAATGTTTCCATTTAGCAAAATAAAACCACATTACATGCTATTTAAGCTAGGAAGGGAGGAACAGCCAATGGTTCTGCTGTTTATTAACCTATGGAAGGAACAAACAGTAATTAACATGTGGCATCCACTGCCGCAGGTACTGGTGGCGGCTACAAGCACAGACCGCTTCAAGAACGGGCTGGATAGACATATGGAGCAAAGGTCCATCAGTAGCTATTAGCCACAAGGTATAGATGAAACAGGAGCTGCGGTGGCTCAAGTGGTTAAGACGCTGAACTGCAGGCTGTGGAAGGTCAGTAGTTCAGCAGTTCGAGACCCGAGTGTGCCGCATGACGGAGTGAGCTCCCGTCTCTAGTTCCAGCTCCTGCCAACCTAGCAGTTCGAAAGCAAGAAATTGCAAGTAGATAAATAGGAACCACTTCAGTGGGAAGGTAACAGTGTTCCGTACACCTTGGTGTTTAGTCATGCCAGCTACTTGACCACGGAAACGTCTTCGGACAGCGCTGGCTCTTCGGCTTTGAAACGGAGATGAGCACCGCAATCCTAGAGTCGGATTCGACTGGCTTTCAAGCAAGGGAACCTTTACCTTTATAGATGGAACACTCTGTTTGGGGCAGTGATGCTCTGTATTCTTGGTGCTTGGGGGGAAACACTGGGGAGGCGGCTTCTGGAGTTCTGGCCCCGCTGGGGGACCTCCTGATGGCCACTGTGTTTTGGCCACTGTGTGACAACAGAGTGTGGGACTGGATGGGCCACTGGCCTGATCCAACAGGGCTTCTCTTATGTTCTTAACAGTTCACTGATAGATGCAGTTTCTTTAAGTCAATGAAATCACAATTTAAATAGCTGCTAGTCTCACTACTCACGCAAAGGGTGACTGGAAAAAGCAACTGCTAAGGACTTAAACTGTCAAGCCACACTGACAGCAGGACAAGTCCACCTGTCTAAATCCTGCTGCTGCTCTTCAGGTCATCGTCACAAGTTTGCTGTCTGAGATCCTGTCGCGAGCAGCAACTAGAAAGGTTCTCCAGTGGCTGCCACCACTCTGGAATGGGTCTCCTCGGGAGGGCCCAGAGCACCCACCCTACCCCTTTACACCCTCCTTTTCCAGTGGCTTTCCCTTTATACGTGACCTAAAGGGGACCTGAGGACCCAGGCAGAGTAACAAACTAGTTTTATTAAAGAGATTTAATAACAACTGTCGTTCAAAAACATTTAGGAAAAATGAGCACAGTAAAGGTAGGTAGATCAGCAAAATAAGAAATCCTACTACATCTGACTAGAGTGTCCTAGCCTGCTCCTAGGTACCTGTTCTTAGGCTGACTCACCCCTTTTTGGATCCCTCCTTCTGCAGCAGCCTCACCAGCCCTGCTCCCTGGGAGAGAACCCCCCTCCCACTCCGGGCAAGGTCTTTTATCATGTCTTCCCAGGCAACACACCTTCGACTCCCCTGCTGGTGTAAATGTTCCCTCCAAAATCCCCTGTTAACCAATCACAGGGCCCAGAAGGAACCTGGGAAATGTAGACCCTGATAGCTACTCCAATGCAGGCTTCCCTGTATTCCCTGGAGGTGATGTCATCACACCGGACACGTTGCAGGGGGACACTCTATCATTTGAGGGCAAACTCTGTGCTTTCCCCTTGAATTATAGTGGTCCCTGTCCCCAACGTGCCCGACGCAATGACGCCACTTCCGGGTGATGTCATTGTGATGCGCACACACCGAAGAAGTCCCGGGGAGGGCCAGGACTCCCCCGCCACAGCTACAGGTAGGACCTGGCCACCCTATGACAGATCCCAGACTCACTTATTCCAAGCTTGGGGACTTAAAAGGCATGAAATACATGCCCCGTCATCCCATTCCATGCAGGTTCAAGATGGGGAATATTTCTTCATATAAGAGGGGACTGAAGCAGTGAAAAATGGCTTCCCAATCACTAACATCTTTTTCATGGCAAATCACAAAGCAACGGGCCTCTTCAGATAAATCAGGACAACAGAGTCAGCAGGTTCTTGATACAGGTCAGAGTGTGGTCCAAAAAATTAAGCTGATGGGATGTTTATAGCAGAACAATATCAGAACAATGATGTGAACCATGACTAGTCAATGACACGAGGGCTAACACCCTAATCCTTCACATGTTTCCTTGAAAACCAGACCAGCTTCACGGAGGCATACTTCCAAAGCGGCTAGATTTTGGCTCTGGTGCATTAAACGTCCTAAATTCCTGGTATAAATACCTGCAAGAGAAACGCCTGCTCAACAAATAATCTACAGATGTGAAGAAGACATTGGATTTATACCCCGCCCTTCACTTGGAGTCTCAGAGCAGTTTACAAACTCCTTTCCCTTCCCCTCCCCACAACAGACACCCTGTGAGGTGAGTGGGGCTGAGAGAACTCTGACACAAACTGCTCTTTCAGGAACAGCTGTGCCAGAGCTTGTGACTGACCCAAGGTCACATCAGCAGGTGCAAGTGGAGGAGTGGGGAATCAAACCCGGTTCTCCCAGATTAGAGTCCGCACACTTAACCACTACACCAAACTGGCAGATCAGGTTGAAGTCAGGTTGTCAAAGCAGCAGGTGTCAAGGTCCTGGCAAAAGAAGTGGGCATATTTTGATCTGGGGCAGAAGAAAGGAATCAGTACACAATGTGAGGGGAGTCTTCCTGAATTGTTGATAACTCGCAAAGGCCGTCCTCCTGGGGAGAGCAGACTACATTATTCTCATTTCCACTCAAGTCAGTACCTGAGAAGAACTAAGAGAATGGCATCAGGCGCACCTCTTATTACAAAGGGAAAACAGACAGACCATTTTGACTTCAGGCCAGGGAAAGAATGAACTGAGAACAGCTGACACACTGAGGACAGCTTCTCACAGGGCTACATGATCTCTTTTTAGAACAAGTACTGGCACAGCCATCCCTCACACGCAGCATGATGATACAAACACTTGGCTGGCACCTTTGCCCACCAAGCCGCACAAACCCATCGTCTAGCCTCCAAACCAAACTGATGTGCAAAGAAGACACTGTTACTGTCCAGTACTGTCCTGTCTGGCTATCAGCATCTGACACCAAAAGGTTTGGCAAAGTGCCCTGTTCATCTAATAAGCAGCTGCTCTGCAGAGGACTCTCTCAAGGCTCACGACACATTCCAATCTTCTGATCTGCCAGTAAGTAGCACGGAGAGCGGGCGGCACAGAACTGGCCCTCCAACCGACTGGCAATATTCCTGGTGGGCCACTGTACTGGAAAGCCCACTGGAAGCATGCAGTAAGCCAAGCCAGGCCTCAGCTGTACTAATCAATAACAGTGACAATAGCCACAGGACTCCCATTGAGAAACGACAGCTGAGGGGTGACACGATCGAGGTTTATAAGATTATGCATGGGATAGAGCAGGCAGAGAAAGAAGTGCTTTTCTCCCTTTCTCACAATACAAGAACTCGTGGGCACTCCATGAAATTGCTGAGCAGTTGGGTTAGAACGGATAAAAGTACTTCTTCACCCAAAGAGTGATTAACACATGGAATTCACCGCCACAGGAGGTGGCGGCGGCTACAAGCATGGGCGGCTTCAAGAGGGAATTAAATAAGCATATGGAGCAGAGGTCCATCGGTGGCTGTTAGCCACAAGGTAATAGATAGGAACTCTTGGGCAAGTGATGCTCTGTATTCTTGGTGCTGGGGGGGGGGCAACAGTGGGAGGGCTTCTAGTGTCCTGGCCCCACTGGTGGACCTCCTGATGGCACCTGGGTTTTGGCCACTGTGTGACACAGAGTATTGGGCTGGCTGGGCCACTGGCCTGATCCAGAATTGGCTTCTCTTATGACCTTATTCCCTCTACTCACACTGCTGCAGGTTCAATCTGTGGCCCTTCGGTCTTGGCTGACAGCATGGGAAGAGGCGGTGGGGTCAGCCCACAGAGATCAACGTTGCCGCCAGCTCAGCTCCTGGCTGAGTGGCACCCATGGGAACCACTAAGCTTGTCCCTGGGCAATCACCCTCGGAGGGGCTATGGCTCAGTGGAAGAGTCTCTGCTTCAGTCCCCGGCCTCTCCAGTTAACAGGACCAGGCAATCGGTGATGTGAAGGACTGAGACCCTGGAGAGTTGCTGCCAGTCGGAGCAAACACTGCTGATCCTGACAGACCGAGGGTCTGATTCAGTATAGGCAGCTCCATGTTTGTGCTCCTAGTACTGGGATGTCATACCGTAATAAGAGTTGTGCTTATTACCTCATGGGCAGCTTAAACGTAACACGGAAATAGAGATTCTCAAACACCAGAGATGGCACCAAGATGGAACAGGTCAATCGATTTAAATATCTGGGAATCCACTTTCAGGCGTCTCACTTGGATCTAGCAGGGAACACAGTATTGAGAGTAGGGAGAACAACTGTAAAATACTTCTACTCATCAGGAGGCCAATCTGTCCCCTTTAATGCTAAGGTTCTAAACCAATTCCTGTATGGTGCGGAAATTTGGATTCAGGCCGCTTCTGAAAGAATGGATTCCATCCAGTATGACTTTTCCCGATGCTTATTGACTACTCCTAGATGTGTCTCAGGCATAGCACTGAGAGTGGAACTAGGCGAATTATCGATGGAAGCTAGGGCTTGGATTAAAGCATTTCTCTTTAAAGAAAAGGTTTTTAATTCTATGGGAGGATCTACGCTACTCAAGTGACCACTGCGCTTCACACATTTTCAAAAATCATTTTAAACCAAAAAGGTGACGTTACCATCTTCAGCATCCTATTACTAAGCTCCCGTTCAGCATTTGCGCAAGCTCACTTGGTCAAACAGGCAGTTTGATTGCCTACTGGTTGTGTTTTGAGGTGGAAGTCCTGACAATCAACCATCACCATCCTGTAGCATCAGAAAAGAGCAAGAGAGTCCAGGAGCACCTTGAAGACTAACAAAATGGGTGGCAGGGGAGGAGCTCTCGTGAGTCACCGGCTCACTTACTCAGGTAGGTATATGAAGAAGTGAGCAGTGACTCACGAAAGCTCCTCCCCTGCCACGACTTCAAGAGGCCAGTAGCACCTTAAAGACTAACAAAAGTTTTTTTCTCCTACTACAGATAAACATGGCTGCCCGCCTTGATCTAGCTGAAGAAGCAAGCAGTGTAACTCACGAAAGCTCCTCCCCTGCCACAAATTTCGTTAGTCTTTTGAGGTGCTCCTGGACTCGTGCTCTTTTCCAATACCAAGAGGGCAGCTTGCAATCTGCCAGTACAAGTAATAGCACAGAAAGAAAGGAGAATGGCACCTACGTAAGACTCCGGCAATAGTTAAGAATCTCCCCCGCTGGTGAATTCATCCATTCATTGCTGCCACCTCCTCCTCCTTCTTTGCAGCTCTCAGAGGGGATTTATGGGAGGCAAGCAGGCGGCTGCTGGGGGATGTGCTCCGCCTGCTCCTAAACAGTTACCCTCGGATCCACCCCACCCCCACCCTGGTTTGTTCTGCCTATGGTGTAGCACATGGGTGGCCAGACTTGCTTAACGTAAGAGCCACACAGAATAAACGTCAGATGTTTGAGAGCCGCACGACGTGAACAAATATCACGCACAGATTTTTACTGAAAAACATGCAAATTTGCTTTTTATTAACACTAAATTAGACTGTGTGAAAGAGCCACATACGGCTCCCAAGCTGCAGTTTGGCCACCCCTGGTGTAGCATGTCTCAATTCGCAAGCCATAACTAAAGTCTTCACTTGACCCTCCAGAGGCTGCTTTACCATAAAGAGAGGACTGGAGCCATGAATGCATAACACTGTATGATGCTAAGGGACGAGAGGATGGAAAAGACAAGCAGATTGGCAGGTCTAAGTTTCTGGTCACATAAGAGAAGCCCTGTTGGATCAGGCCAATTGCCCACCCACACTCTTGTGTCACACAGTGGCCAAACCCCAGGTGCCATCAGAAGGTCTACCTGTGGGGCCAGAACTCCAGAAGCCCTACCACTGTTGCCCCCCAAGCACCAAGAATACAGAGCATCACCGCCCCAGACAGAGTGTTCCATCTATATCTGGTAGCGAATAGCCACCTTTTATGCGATTGGAGATTCAAACCATGGTTTGACTCTGAACTATAGTTACTGACCCTGTGACTCAAGCAAGACCATAATTTTCATGGCCAGATGGTAATTTGAAACCTGAGTTTCTCCAGATGCAAAGAGAATATTTTAAGCACTGCATCACGGTAGTTATCCCAAAGGTTGCTGGGAAAATACAGGGACTGTAAAGCACAATGCACATCAAAAGTGCTAAGTGAGCAGCTGACCTGACCATAACGAAAATTCTCTTAAGCCCCTTGGCCAGTTTCACAGACCACTAGTCAGTTCAGTTAGCTTGCACAATAAAACCCTTTCAGGCAGACCAGTCTTGAATACATTTTCTTTCCTCCTCCCGTTCTTCATGCCACTGTGATGAAGGATCAACTCTCACAATAATTTTGCAATGACCGTAGGTTTCCCCATTGCCTCTAATGTGAGATCAACTCTCACAATAAGTTTGCAGAATGGCTTTTGCTGGACAGACGTCAAGATGAGCGTACAGGGAAGCAACTTTCCTGCCTCAGGTCCAACAGCACAACGAGCCTTGAGTTAGGCAAGCTGCAAAACATGACCTTCTGACGCCGGAAAATGACTTAGTAAGATGGAACCGCCTTGCAGCTGGATCAGATGGTCTGCTTATTGAAAGAAGTCGTTCAGCACACCATGTTTCACACCATGGCCCACTGGATGCCCCCCCCCAATTCTTTTTTTTAATGATTTTATTAAAAGATAAGTGCTGGATCAGACGGTCTGCTTATGTAAAGAAGTCGTTCAGCACCCTGTTTCACACCATGGCCCACAGGATGCCCCCCCCCCCCAATTCTATAAGCTGCATACAAAGGCCTGAGACTTCCCTCATTATTGATCCTCTGCAATGGCATTCAAAGAATGACTGCCTCTGAAGTTTTAGTCCAGTGGCACCATTAAGACCGACAAGCTTAATTCTGGGTATAAGTTTCCGTGTCCATGCACATGAAAGCTTATACCCAGAATTATACTTTGTTGGTCTTAAAGGTGCCATTGGACTCAAACTTTGTTCTATTGCTTCAGACCAACATAGCTACCCACCTGAATCTGCCTTTGAAGATTATATTACATTAAGTCATGATGGCTAAAAGTCACTGAAGGACAATCCTCTATGAATTTCTCCTATGCTCCTTTAAGTTAATGGCTATTCATCACTACACCCTGTGGCAGTAAATTCCACAAGTTAATCTTTAAGTGAAGATTTTTTTTTGTTTGCCCTAATCACCTACTGTGACTGACTTATTTCAGCCATGTCAATGGAAGAACTCGCTAGAAAAAGCAATTATGCTTGGATTGGTTAGTGGCAAAAGGAAATCGGGCCACCAAACAACATAAAAGTCGACACCAGCCTGAGCATGGAATGACTCGAAGAAACAGTACAAGATCAGAAAACGTGGAAAGAGCTGGCCCATAGAACTGCCAAGAGTCAGACATGACTGAATGGCTAACAACAACAATGACCTACCCAAAAATTTATCAAACTGCACAGGACTGCTAGCACTATGGAAGAGTTCTCACTGCCACGTGCATCAATTTACTAAATCTCTTACATTTGGTCCTGTGTTGTTTTTTCTCTAAACTAAAAGACTTGAAAAACTTACCTTTCCTCCTTAGGAAAAATGCTGCTTAATCATTTGCTTGCCCTGTTCTGTACTTTTTCCAATGTTCTATACTTTTATCCCTTTTGAAACAGATCAACCGAAAACAAAACCAGAAACACAGTCACCCCATACATTTTGTTTCCAACCTTTTCCCTAATTATGGCTGCGGTCACCCTAACCCTAGCCACGCTACAGAGACAGAAGATAGGCGGATTTTCCGGGCGCGATCACACCGCAACGTCTGGGAAGCATAGAGCTCCCGTGGCTAACCCAAGGCTTCCCGTCGAACATGCGGCGTAAAAAACTAGTACCTCCAAGGTACTAGTTTCCGGAAACCGCGGGGCAAGGGCGGGCGTCTGATCGCGTTTCCGGTGGTAGTTCGTAGCATCTGGCGCCCGCCTATGTCCCGTCACAAAAAGGGTTTCCCCCCCCCAAGTCTCCACGGGATGCGCACAAGCATCCAACGGTGCATGCGCACACTTCGGTTTTAAAAAAATACAACCCCGTTTGCCACGGCAGCAGCACCTAGCCATTGCTGCTGTGATC
>NW_015173760.1:156524-160854 GCF_001447785.1 Gekko japonicus
CGGAAACGTCTTCGAACAGCGCTGGCCCTTCGGCTTTGAAATGGAGATGAGCACCACAACCCTAGAGTCGGATTCGACTGGCTTTCGAGCAAGGGAACCTTTACCTTTACCTTTTACTGTAATACAGTCTACATTGGGATACCCTTGGAGACAACCTTGGTGCTTGGGGGGGCAACAGTGGGAGGGCTTCTGGAGTTCTGGCCCTGCTGGTGGACCTCCTGAGGGCACCTGGGTTTTGGCCACTGTGTGACACAGAGTGTTGGACTGGATGGGCCACTGGCCTGATCCAACACTGGCTTCTCTTAGGTTCTCATGTACCCGAGCGGGACACCCCCCACCCCCCTTCTCCAAGCACCGCACTCCCAGGCACAACCCCCAAATCTCCAGGGATTTCTCAACTCGGAGCTGGCAGCTCCGCGAGAAATTCTGCCAACTGAGCCAGCCCCTCCCTTGTGTCAACCCAACAGCCACCTTCGACGGCCGCCGCCGCCTCTCCCCTTAGGGCGGCTCACCTTGACCCTCACGCGAACGACTTCGTGCTCCTCTTCTTCTTGGGCCCCCGGTCCAGGCCCGCCCCCTCCGGGCGTCGCTGCCGCAGCAGCCCCCGCTGCCGCCATCCCGACCCCTCCACCTCCCCTCTGTGGCGGAGGCGCCTCGCGCCGGGGCCGTTACATCCCCCTCCCCCTTTGCGTCACCCGCCAGGGGCCGGGGAGGGGGGAGGGACGGAGCCTCGAGCCGCCGGCTCGTCAGTGCGCCGCCGCCGGGGCTCGCGCGCGAGGCGGGGAAGGCAAAGGCGAGGGACCCGCTTCCATCATCTGACCCTCCCCTCCCGCCGGCTACTTCCGCCTTTGGGCCGCCGGGGTGACGTCATCGCCCGGCGCCGAAGCCAGCCTGAGAACATCGTTCTCGCAGGAAAGCCAACCGCTGAGGGGAAACGGAAGTGGGCTCTAGCGGATGGAACAAAAGGCCAAGCCTGTGGCCGAAGAAGAGCCTGCCGGTCATGAAGATAAAGTTTACGCCCTAAACAACATCCGGGGTAAAGAGACATCACCGGCGCCAGCGTTGGGCCCGTCGCTGAGAGGCTCTCGAGCGGGAGCCCGCTGGCGTCATAACCAGGGGTTTAATTATGGCACTCAATCGACTAGCGCGCGAAAATGACGTCACAACGGCCGCGTTGTCGGAACGAACAACAACATCCGGGTAACGAGGGGATCGTGAGCCCTAAACCATACACAAAGACTACTTCCGATTCTAACCGGAAGACGGCCATGGGTGGCCACTGTGTCGGAAGAAAAGCGCTCTGGTCTGGAATAAAATGTTGTTTCTCTAAAGCCGCCGCAAAACTCCATTTTATTTACTTTCTTTCTTAGTGTAGAACGGAGAGTCCACCACTCTACCGCATCTCTGTGCTGTCTTGTCTCATTTTCTTATCTAGGATTCCACCCCACCCCCCGCTCAATAGCGAACCGGAAGTGTTGGCAATGGTTTCACTGGGCTCGGACCTTCCCGGGGAGCGAAAGGGAGGGGTGGTGTTGGCGTCACAATAGCACGCCTGGCTCCGCCTCCAATATATTTTTTTTGGGGGGGGGGGTTGAACCGTCACCAACCTGATATTCCACTGGTGCGGTTGCCAACCTCCCGGTGTGGCTTGGAGACGTCCAGAAATCCCTCGGAGAAACTAGCAAGAATGCAGTAGCACCTTTTTTGTGGCAGCGGATGAGGTTTCGTGAGTCACTGCTCACATTGGCAGTCTTTAAGCAAGGCCTGGACAGACACTTGTCAGGCTAGGCACTCAACAAAAGGAGTGCCTGAAGGAGGGCTTGGTTAGAAGCAGCGAAGGGACACCCGGAAAATGAGAGTTCAGGGGGAGACCAGCATGAAAGAAAGGGACAGCAGGTGTGTCCTTTTATCCTTTCCAGGGGGCCTCAGTTTTTTGAAGCTTTCAGTGCCTGAACCAGGCTGTCAGCATGGACTGCAAAGTCTGAGGCAGTCAAAGGTGGTCTTGAGGTACAGCTACGCACACACACACCGTTTTCTGAACCCCCATTTATCCTGTTGGCATCCATTTTGGAGTGGTGAGTACTAAAACCAGGCTCAGGCCTGTGGAACAGCATAGACAGGAGTCTGTCACAACCACTTGCGTTTGGAGATGCACGATTTAGGCCCGAATACAGAACTTCTTAAATAAGCTTCAGTATTTGTGAATAAGGAACTCAGAACCAACTTTCAGCCCAGTTCAGCCCTCCCACTGTTGCCCGCCCCCCAAGCACCAAGAATACAGAGCATCACTTGCCCCAGACTGAGAGTTCCTATCTATACCTTGTGGCTAATAGCCACTGATGGACTTCTGCTCCATATGTTTATCTAATCCACTCTTGAAGCCATCCATGCTTGTAGCCGCCACCACCTCCTGTGGCAGTCAATTCCATGTGTTAATCACTCTTTTGATGAAGAACTTCCTTTTATCCATTCTAACCGAAATGCTCAGCAATTTCATTGAGTGCTGACGAGTTCTTGTGAGAAAAGTACTTCTTTCTCTCCCTGCTCTATCCCATCCATCTTGTAAACCTCAATCATGTCACCTCTCAGTCGTCGTTTCTCCAAGCTGAAGAGCCCCAAGTGCTTTAACCTTTCTTCATAGGGAAAGTGTTCCATTCCTTTTATCATTCTAGTTGCCTTTTTCTGCACTTTTTCCAATGCTATAATATCCCTTTTGAGGTGTGGTGACCAGAACTGTATACAGTACTCCAAATGAGGTCGCACCATCGATTTATCCGGGGCATTATGATACTGGCTGATTTGTTTTCAATTCCCTTCCTAATAATCCCCAGCATAGCGTTGGCCTTTTTAATAAGATTTTTAAATCTGGCTCTTTCAGATCCTGGTCTGACACTCCCCACACTGGCTGCATCTCTAAGGCTGTGCTTCCCCCACCACACACACACACTCCAATAGATTCTTCAGGGGAGGCACCCAGGTATAGAGCCATTTTTGAGAACCCAGGAGAAATCCCAGGTTTGCAGGGAGAGAAATCTGAAAGGAAAAAAAAGGAAATGTTTGCACTTGCCTCGACATCACAACCCAAAGTAAAAAAAGATCTCCCAACACAGCATCACAAGATCTCAGCTGCTATGTTTTAGATGCTCAGCAACCCCAATAAATGTCATTAAAGGGGGGAGGCCGCAGTAGCAGCGTTTAAGGGGGGGCTGAGCATGATGGGATTTCTCCTCCCCCACAAGTTTCTTTCAGGTTGGAAGGCATTCAGTCCCGTTGGTCTGAAAACTTGCAGATCTTTGGATGGCTGCAAAGTGCTTCCAGAAACAGATTCCACCCCCGCCCTGACAGTGTCAAACATCGCCCTGCTCAGTTTGCCATGGTTGTTGGGTGAGGGGAATGCCTTACGTGGGGGGGAGTGAGTGTGGAGTGTGTGGCTGCACTATCTTAGAGGCCTAATTCTTCCAAAGAAGCCTTCCTCTCTCCCAGAGGAAGGTCCTTAAAACTTTTGGTGCCAGCTTGCTTTTGTAGATAATGGGATCGTATATTTCCCAGGTGAAAGGGGGAGGGGGTAGAGTCGCTGGGGCTAGGTGGAGTGGATGTGACGTAGGAGTGGGCCTTGGGAGGGGTTACATTTGAGTTACCTATATCTATGATGGTAGCCGCCGTAAATCTTCAGAACTGACACAGTGGGGCTATGACCTGGACCTTGCTTATAACTCAATAAACATATCACTGCCAAAGAGAGTGCTGTTGAGAATAACTTGCCCAGGAGTCTGACAGTGAGAGGCTAACCCAAGCTAAGCAGAGACTCAGGAACACGATCCAGGCTGCCCTCCTTCGCAGTGGAAGGGGTGCTACAGGCATACTGGGATAGCCAAGAGTTCCAAAACAGCTTCCCGGGAGATGGGAGTTACAGAAGAGAAAGAAGCCCCAGCATTTGACAAGGAGGAAGAAATCCTAATCCCACTCCAGATCTGGTGCACCTTGACCCCCCACCCCATGCCTGCCGATTCCATGGGAAGAGAGGCCAGGTGTCCCACCTCCCATTACCCTGCCTGGCCTCTTCTTTGGTCCCACAGTCCTCAGCCTCTGTATTATGTGGTCAACAGACCTTTCAGTATCACATTCATTTTTAGAATACATGCTACACCAATAACAAGAGACAATACAATAATCTTAGTCAGGGCCGGCTCACTCACTCTGCGATCGCCTAGAGCGAGACGGCCCTTAGGGGCACCAAACTGCTCCCGGCCCCGTACTCTGGGAGTTTCTTGAGTATTTGTGTTTTTAATTCTTCCTAAAATGCATTTATTTTTGAAAATTGGTGGGCGCA
>NW_015173760.1:160873-163528 GCF_001447785.1 Gekko japonicus
GGGGCGGGGGGGGGGGGGGGATTCTCGCCTAGGGTGCAAAATAAGCTGGAGCCAGCCCTGATCTTAGTGCTATCTTACTTACATAATGGTGCAAAAGCTGTTTCATAAGTGCTAGACAACAAGAAATCTGTAATATATATAGTAATGTTCCCTTTGTTATGAAAACATACAAGATATTTCAAATTACAAAGTACTTAAAGATAATCAACCTAGTAGTAACTTACACTAAATTCAGATAGGACGCTGATCTCAGTTAACATTCAGGCTCAAAATGCTGCTATGTTTCTAATGGATCCTGGGTGTTTCTCTCTGGTGATTGCTACCAGAGTGCAATTAAAGGGACCTTGCAAATTGCTAACAGGTGGTGGGTGGTAGGAGGCAGTACACTTAAAGAAAATATCATATAGTTTACAAAAAACATGAAAGGTCGATTTCTGCAAATGGACTGAAATATCTTGTATGTTTTCATAACAAAGGGTTCAGAACCTATAAAGGTTAGTCAAGAATAGAAGAGGGCCAACTCTTAAAATCTTAGTGCTAAAAAACCTAAAAAAATATACATGTATTTATTAAACAAATTAAAATAACGAATAAGGTCCTATTCATATGAGGTATCTATTCTTGACTAACCTTTATAGGTTCTGAATTCTAGGTTTTAGGTTCAGTCTTTTTTCCCCTTTTTTGTCCTTCATAACAAAGGGAACATTACTATATTACAGATTTCTTAAGACTTATTGTCTAGCATTTATGAGAGAGCTTTTGCACCATTATGTAAGACAGCACTAGGATTATTGTATTGTCTCTTGTTATGTATTCTAAAAATTGTATTTTTGTACACTACAGAATATCTCCTGAAGAAGATCCATTTTTTGAAACGTCGTTATATAATCCGGAGACGATGTTGATTATGTACCTTGGTTCAAGGATTTTCTTATTATTTGTTTATCATGTTGTAGTGCTTCAGATGGTAATACATAGATAGCATTCCTTATAAGTCTTAATGACTTTTAATCTGTACAGCCAACCACAAGCCCTGTTGGGGAGAAGCCGCACCTAGCCTTGCCCACTTTCTAAAACGCACCTGGCAGGCGCCAGGAAAGGTGTCGGCAGGTGCCACGGAGCCCGTGGACACCACATTGGAGACCCCTGTAACTGGCAGCTAGACCTCACCAGCCATTTGCTTTGAGTTTAACCAAAAAAGGCCTCCAGGTGACCGGCAGAGTTCTTGTTACCATTGGGACAGACCGACACACACAGCTCTCTCAACGCGGCTCTGTGTCTCTCTCTCAGCTTAAAATCACGTTGGCCCAAGTCTGGGAGAGAGACAGAAAGGCCCAGCAAAGAAAGAGGCCCTGCTGCTAAGCGAGACTGCGTGCCAAACGGCTGCACGGTTCACAGCTCTGCAGCCAGAAGAGAGACCAAGCTCCAGGCGCCGACTCAGCAGCAGTGCTCTGTTGGTTGGTTTGATTTTCCACACCACCTTTTCAATCCAGAAGGATCTCCCAGGGCGGTTTACACAAAATACCATTAAACTGGAGAACACAGTTATATTCTATGTTCTCCAACGGGCGACACTGTTCCGGGCAGCCACCGTTTTAACCCAGGGCTTACTCTGTGGAAACAGGACAAGGGGTTCTCTGTCGCTCACAGCCCAGCCCTATCCACAGCTGTTAAGGTGTACAGAAAAAAGCTACCAAAGTCCAGTGTGGGGAAAAGCGGTGAGCAGTGCCTGAGCCGTATGTCAGTCCTCGCGCCTTGCACTGTCTCAAGCTAGAATGCAGAATGGACCTGGGAGAGAAGGAGGACCACCACCACCCCTCAGGCAATGGAGTTATGGCGCTGTCCCGATACTTGGCGATGGAGCCGCTTCCCGTTTTGGCCCTCCCAGGCAAGTCTGTTAGTGTCTCTTCGACTTGCCGGCATCCATCACTCTCTGGCTAGCGCTGAGGTGCTTCCAGGCGTCCAGGATGAGGAGAGCGGGAATGACGATCCACAGGCCGTTCATGAAGACGAAATAGAACCAGAAGTAGAGGGGGTGTCCCATTTCACTGTGGGTGAAACCATCGCGGTACTCGGTGTAGAAGTAAAGGATGTCTCCGTACAGCTGACCTAGGGTTCCAAGGCAGGGAGGCAAAAAGAGGGATTATAATATTTACTTTATTTGTATTCCCCCTTTCTTCTCAGCGGGGACTCACAGTAGGTCGCATCCTTCTCCCCCCCTCCATTTTATCATCACAACAACCCTGTGAGGTAAGCGAGGCTGGGTGAAAGTGACTGGCCCAAGGTCCCCCAGCAAGCTTCCAGATCCTAGTCCTACACTTTAACCATTACAGCATGCTAGCTAAAAAAAGAGAGACCTGAATTGCCAGAAGCTAGGCAAGACAAGGCCAACGAACAACCTCGCTGGGATGTGTGCACCCATACGCAGGGGTCCTTTCCTGCAGGAGCGGAGTTCCGGCAGTAAAGAGCCCAGGGGGCGGGCACATGCAACAAGCCCCACCCCCTGCTCCCAGCAGCCCTCAGTCAGAGCAAGAAGCAGCCAGATAAGCTGCAGAGATCCGGCCCCCCAGTCCAAAACAGTCCAGTGGCACCTTTAAGACCAAGTTTTATTCAGGTACAAGCTCTCCCTCCTCTGCCAGGACAGATCTGCATGTC
>NW_015173760.1:164082-167398 GCF_001447785.1 Gekko japonicus
AACGGCTTTTTCCCATTTTTTTCTTGAAGTCTTTTTGTTTTTTTCTAAAAAATTGGAAAAATTGAAAACAGAAAAGAAAAGAAAAAAAATTGATTATGGAACATTTTATTTTAACATGATGAATAAAATATTTTAAGACAAGGTGTTCAAATATTTTCCAAATCATTTCTAAAATCTATATATATGGTATCAGATTGATCTAATTTCTGTGCACTGAGGACAAGCAAGTCCTAAGTTACAAACTGAACTCTCCAATGCAAGAACAAGACACATTTCTTCTTTAAGGAGGTGTGATTGTCAGAAAAAAACTTTCAATCTAGAAAAGACAAAAAAAATGCTAATGTAACATTTTTTTCAATTTTTCCGAAAATTTTCGTTTTCCCCCGAAAAAAATGAAAAAAAAACCACGGGTTTTTTCCCGAGCTTCAAAATTTCCGGAAACCTTACATCTCTAAAGGGGCTGTAGGGTTTTTTTACAGCAAGGGAGTGCAGAACTCTGGTGTAAAACAGTTACAGAATCACAACACCCGCAGCTTTACTGAACTGACAGGGTATTTCTGTCAGAGAGGATGGTTTCATTCGGAGCTCTTCCTTAGACCCAAGAACCTCAGCCTATTGAAATAGGCTAACTTGTCTCTTGGAATATCTCCTTCGGTCCCCTCAAAATGCTAGCGCTTTATTAAGTTGTATAGTTACGGTTTTCAATTTATGCTTGATTAGGTTTTATTCTTCATTGTCCTGTTTTATATTGCTGTAAGCCGCCCTGAGCCGCCCTTGCTGGGAGGGCAGGGTAAAAATCTAATAAATAAACAAATAAAAATCCCCAGCCTACTATTTCCCTCAGGTAACACAGGATACCTGTTCTATTTTTGCCTCTTTCTTGGCCCCGAGCCCTACACTATAGATATCGGAGTTCTTTTTCTTTACCAGGCAAAGCCTAACTGATCTCCTGATAGATTTCCTTGTTTCTCTGTTGCTTCTCTGAGCCCTATCTGAGGCGACGACAGATTTTCCCTCCATTTAACGCTCCCACCCTAGAGGACCCGCAACCTCTCTTTGGCTGATGCCGCTTAGTATCTGCCTACTCCCCCCGCAGGGCTCTTTTTGTAGCAGAAACTCCTTTGCATATTAGGCCACACCACCTAATGTAGCCAATCCTCCAAGAGCTTACAGAGCTCTTCTTACAGGAGCTACTGTAAGCTCTTGGAGGATTGGCTACATTAAGGGTGTGTCGCTTAATATGTATGGGATGCCCGGAGAGCAGGACTAGAGGTCATCTGTCACAGCGCCCATCTGATGAGCTATCACAGAATCACTGCATTAAGAAAAATACTGGCATGAACACACCTGCAAGAGGAAGGTTGAATATCGCGTGGTGCCACAGGTGTCCTAACCTGGATAGCCCAGGCTAACACCATCTCATCAGGCCTTGGAAGTTAAGCAGGGTTGGCCCGGGTTCGTATTTGGACAGGAGACTACGAAGGAAGTCCCGTTGCCACGTAGAGGCAGGCAACGGCAAACCATCTCTGAACATCTCGACAGCCCTACAGCTGGAGTCCCCAGCCTTTTTGAGCCCGTGGGCACTTTTGGAACTTTGACAAAGGGTGATGGGTGCAACTACAAAATGGCTGCTGCGGTAGACAGAGGCAAAATGGCTGCTGAAGGAGGCAGAGCCCTATGCACAGAGGAAGAACATGACAGAGAAAAAGAAGGAGAAGAGGAGGAGATTGGATTTATACCCCACCTTTCACTCTCAGAGCGGTTTAAAAATTCCTTTCCTTTCCCCTCCCCACAACAGACACCCTGTGAGGTAGGTGGGGGCTGAGAGAGCTCTTTCCAGAGCTGTCCTTGAGAACACAGCTCTGACAGAACTACGGCTTGCCCAAGGTCATCCAGCAGCTGCAAGTGGAGGAATGGGGAATCAAACCCGGTTCCCCCAGATTAGAGTCTGTGCACTTAACCACCACACCAAACTGAGAGAGGAGTAAGAGAAAGCAAAACCAACCCTGTGGTGGCAGCTACAACCAGATGCGTCTTCCCACTGCACACCTCCTATTTTGCCCATGACAAGCAAATTTTATTCTTTTTATTTTATTCTGCAAAGCCTATCAAATCTCCAGTGGCCAATCCAAAGCTACGCTGGGCAAGAGCCCACATGACTCCACCTACCCCCACCCACTTTCTTAAAACACTCGGTGGGCAACAGGTTAAGATGCCACTGGGCACCATGGCTCCCATAGGCATCATGTTGAGAGCCGGTTTGGTGTAGTGGTTAAGAGTGGCGGACTCTGATCTGGAGAACCGGGTTGGATTCCCCACTCCTCCTCCACTTGCAGCTGCTGGATGACCTTGGGTCAGTCATGGTTCTCTTACAGCTGTTCTCTCAAGGGCAGTTCTCTCAGAGCTCCCTCAGCCCCACCTCCCTCACATATTCCCTCTAAGCTGAGTTAGTGTGAGCTAGCTCACAGTTTTCTAGCCTCCAGCTCACACATTTTTTGTCTTAGCTCAGGAAGGATGACTCCAGAGCAAACTAATTTATGCAGCAGCCAAATTGCTTGCTCACAACTTTAATGCCAGTAGCTCACAAAATAGAATTTTTGCTCACAAGTCTCCAGAGCTTAGAGGGAGCATTGCTCACAGGGTGTCTGTTGTGGGGAGGGGAAGGGAAAAGAGTTTGCAAACTGCTCTGAGACGCTGAGTGAAGGGTGGGATATAAATCCAATCTTTTCTTCTTCTTCTTCAGTTTGGTGTATTGGTTAGGAGCACGGACTCTAATCTGGGAGAACCAGGTTTGATTCCTCGCTCCTCCACATGTAGCCAGCTGGATGACCTTGGATCAGTCACAGTCTTCTCAGAGTTGTTCTTGAAAGAGCTGTTCTCAAAAGGAGCTCTCTCAGCCCCACCTACCTCACAGGGTGTCTGTCGTGGGGAGGGGAAGGGAAAGGAGGTTGTAAGCCGCTCTGAGACTCTGAGTGAAGGGTGGGGTGGAAATCCAGCTCTTCTTCATGTTGGGAACCCCTACTGGGTCACTGTAAGTTGGCTGCAACTTAACAACGGTTTACACGCACACACAGAGGAGGGTCATATTTGGGAGAAAACGGAAGAAGAAGAAAAAGGAGTGGTGGGAACACAGAAGGAAAATAAAGACCAGATGAAGCAGGCAAAACACAGAAGGAACTGCAGGTGCCTGGGTCATGGCTACGGTAGTATCTTCAAACGTGACACTCAATGCAGATGGGTTGCCTCTTCAGATAATTTGACAGCAGAGCTGGGGATTCGTCCCTGTGCTTGCCTGGTGTACCTACCCAGCGATACC
>NW_015173760.1:167451-175334 GCF_001447785.1 Gekko japonicus
TGAGGGGCCCCCAGAATAAGGCCGTGACGGTCTCCATGCAAACAGTGAAGTTGTCTCCTCTGCAGGGGGAAGAGGGGAATCCAAAGTCACAACAGGGTTAGCACAAGTCAGTTGCGATGGCACTTTCCACTACTGCCTTACAATACTGTTAAGGATCACCAGAACAATGTGTATGCAATATTTTGAAAACCGAAAAGTATCGTGCAAATGTCTTTTTCTGGCCTTCTAAACACGCTACACGTACATCATGAGAAACCTTTAATTGCGAACAGTGTTTTGATTTGATTTATTGAATTTCTTCCCTGCCCTCCCGGCCGAGGCCGGCTCTAGAGGTGTTCCCTCTAAGCTGAGTTAGTGTGAGCTAGCTCACAGGTTTTTAGCCCCCGGCTCACACATTTTCGTCTTAGCTCAGGAAGGAGGGCTCCGGAGCAAACTAATTGATGCGGTAGTCGTATCACTCACTCACAACTTTAATGCCAGTAGCTCACAAAGTAGAATTTTTGCTCACAAGACTCCACAGCTTAGAGGGAGCATTGATTGTGAATACACAAACCCTTACATTTCTAGGGGAAAGTAGTGTCCTATGCATCAGAGACCACAAAGGCCACGTTTTGCAACAGAGAATCATCCAGGGAAATGAAGAGAAAGAAGGCTAGGTGAGCTGCAATTATACTTAAAAGGCTTTGCTTGAGGCATTCACTGGGCCATGGCCCCTCCCCTGACTGTCTTGAACACATGAAGCTGCCTTATACTGTATCAGAACATTACTCCATCAAGGCCAGTATTGCCTATTAAGACCTGCAGAGGCTCTCCAGGGTTTCAGGTCTAAGTCTTTCAGGTCCCTTAAATCCTGATCCTTTTAACTGACTGAACCTGGGACCTTCTGTATGCAAAGCAGAAGCTTTTCTGCTGAGTATCCGCTTCACGTGTAGGAACTTGCTGTGCCAGAAATGAAGGATATTGGAACATCCTAGCACAGATTAACACTCAGATATCTGTCCACTCTTTGCAATGACAACAAAGGTTTACCCATGAGAAGCTAAGAAACTGCAGGATAAATAGGGCCCACTTTAGTGGGAAGGTAACAGCATTCCGTGCGCCTTGGTGTTTAGTCATGCCGGCCACATGACCACGGAAACATCTTCGGACAGCGCTGGCTCTTCGGCTTTGAAACGGAGATGAGCACCGCAACCCTAGAGTCGGATTCGACTGGCTTTCAAGCAAGGGAACCTTTACCTTTTTATTCCTGCTTTAAGAACAGCATCCCTCTGAGAATGCAAAACAAAGCTGTTCACCTCTATCAAATTCAGCAATGAAGAAAGCCAATTCAAAACAGTTCTATTACTGTGTACTGTAAAGTGTCGCTACAAATATTACGTACCACCTTTCCCCCTCTGACAGAGCCGAGCATGACTTGCCAGAAAATGCGCAAGAAGGGAGTCAAAGGTTGCTTTCCTTTAAAAACAAACCACCAAAGCATCAAGAGAGAGAAAAAAATATGCCCAAGCATCTCTTTTGTAGTACCGACTTACAGCACTTGGGGCTCTCTGTGCCCATACGAAGGCCATTTTCACAAAGGTTGTTTTCCCCGAGTTCAGTGCTGTTGGACAGCCATTATTTTTCCAGTTTAGTGTAGTGGTTAAGAGCGGCGGACTCTAATCTGGAGAGCCGGGTTTGATTCCCCATGCCTCCACATGCAGCCAGCTGGGTGACCTTGGGTCCGTCACAGTTCTCTCAGAGCAGTTCTCTCAAGAGCAGTCCTCCAAAGAGCCAGGTTGGTGTCGTGGTTAAGTGCGCGGACTCTAACCGGGTTTGATTCCCCACTCCTCCACTTGCACCTGCTGGATGACCTCGGGCAAGCCATAGTTCTGATAAGAGCTGTCCTTGAAAAAGAGCAGTTTCTGTCAGAGCTCTCTCAGCCCCACCGACCTCACAGGGTGTCTGTTGTGGGGAGGGGAAGGGAAAGGAGTTTGTCAGCCACTCTGAGACACCTTTGGGTAGTGAAGGGCGGGGTATAAATCCAATCTCTTCTCTTCTTCTTCTTCCCAGCCCCACCTACCTCACAGGGTATCTGTTGTGAGGAGAGGAAGGGAAGGGGATTGTAAGCCGCTCTGAGACGCCAAGTGAAGGGTAGGATATAAATCCAACTCTTCTTCCCCACAGTATTGTGTTACATTCAATACACCCCCCCAGGGGTCTCCCCAATCCCTCATAAACTGCTTTGCTCCAAGGTTTTGGGAAACATCAGAGCAAACCCTGGACAGCTGCTGTGTGGGTCACGAAAATTCAGATTTTCCCTAACCTGCCCGTACAGCAGAGGGCATTGGATAAACGTGTGGAGCGGAAGTCCATCAGTGGCTATTAGCCACAAGGTATAGATGGAACACTGTGTCTGAGCGACTGATGCTCTGTGTTCTTGGTGCTTGAGGGGGGACAACAGTAGGAGAGCTTCTGGAGTTCTGGCCCCGCTGGTGGACCTCCTGATGGCCCCTGGGTTTTGGTCACTGTGTGACACAAGAGCGTTGGACCAGGTGGGCCATTGGCCTGATCCAACATGGCTTCTCTTATGTTCACAGCAGTCATTTCCTCCCCCTGCCATGGGAGGAGCATTTTTTTTAAAAAAAGAACAGCAAATGAATATTGTTACCTCAATGTAACGTTATAACAATATGTGTAACAGACTCTCTGAACTTCTGGCATTCATTTTTTAAAAAGTCTCTAGTGCTTTTCATTGCAGAGATATAATGGGAAAGGCAGAGACCTTTTTTTTTAAAAAATCAAAAATGAAAGCTAGGAATTCAGAGAATCTGTTAAACATATTGTTCTACCAATATAATAATATTCAATTGACAATTTAAGGGGGAAAGGAAAAATCCCTGGTGATGCAAACAGCGTGGGCTATTGCTGGGTAACCAGGGCAGGGATACTCTAGGGAAACCCGCCCCACTGCTTTTGTACTGTACCGGCAGGGTCAGCAGCAAAAACGACACATGCCTGTCCCCGTGACTGTGCAGAAGGCACCTAACTGTGAAGAAGCAGTAGCGCTTTAAGAGAAGAGGGGGGAGAATGTATGGAGGGGCTCAGGGCTCTTTTTGTAGCAGAAACTCCTTTGCATATTAGGCAACACACCCCTAATGTAGCCAATCCTCCAAGAGCATACAGTAGCCCCTGTAAGAAGAGCTCTGTAAGCTCTTGGAGGATTGGCTACATTAGGGGCGTGTCGCTTAATATGCAAAGGAGTTCCGGCTACAAAAAGAGCCCCGCGAGGGGCTGCAAATAAAAGTTTTTACAGTTCTGTACCCTTTTTGCCCTCCCATCTGCAAAGGCCTCCGCCATACAGCTGAAGACTGAGGCCCCAGTTCCTAGTCTCCCTATTATAAACCCACATCACCACACTGGTCATAGAATTCATAGAGTTGGAAGGGACCTCCAGGGTCATCTAGTCCAACCTGCTGCACAATGTGGGAAATTCACAAATACTTCCCCCCACACATACCCACCCAGTGACCCCTGTTCCATACCCAGAAGATGACAAGAAACCTCCAGAATCTCTAGCCAAACTGGCCTGGAGAAAAACTGCTTCCTGACCAATGCTCCCTGCAAGCTGTGCAAAAACTCTACTCTGTGTGCTCCTGGCATTAAAGTGGTGAGCGAGCCATTTGGCTACTGCATCAATTAGTTGGCTCTGGAGCCGTCCTTCCTGAGCAAAGTCAAAAATGTGTGAGCTGGGGGCTAAAAAAACTGTGCGCTAGCTCACACCAACTCAGCTTAGAGGGAACACTGTTCCTGACCCCCAAAGTGGCGATCGGCATTTCCCTGGGTGAGTAAGACAGGGCCACAAGAACTACGCACTGATGCAACCCTTCCTGCCCTCCCTCTCATGATCTGCCTAAGTTCAGAGATGGGGCACAGTGGGTATATCCCACTGTCTTAACATCCAAACTATGTTAGTTCGAGCCCCGCGCTGGTGTGAGCAGCCAGCTTGTTGTCCCCAGCTCATCGTCCACCCAGCGATTCGAAAGCTTCGACGAGTAGATAAAATAGAGGGTGGGCACACCAATCTCCCTTGTGGGAGGGTGTTAGCTGACGGTCGGGACGTCCTGGTCATGGTTCGGAAAAGGCAGAAAAACTTCTCGGCTACAAAAATCCCTGCAGTGGATGTTTCCGGCCAGGCGGTGGCAGTGTGGCGATTTGACATACGGGTCCTGAAGCCTGGTCGACAAGCAGCCGTTCGGAAAATGACTGAGCCAAGCCAGAAGACGTTTACACCGTGCAGTGACAGCGTGTGCAATTAAATGAATATATGTTGTCTTCCCTATCCCCAATGAACATTGGTAGTCCCCTGTCTAAAATGTGTAACTGTACATCGCTTTGAGCCCACTGGGGAAAGCGATCAATAAATTGAAAGTATTATTATTATTATTACATCGCCTCCCCACCCAACCCAGCATATCCCAAGACGACTTACACAGCTGTGAGAGAAAGGACTGGTCTCCTGGGATCTCTGTGTGGTAGAGGCTGAACCAGCCCTCGATGACACCATGAATGAAACCACAGACCATGAACCAGCAGAGGGCCAGGGAGCGCCACACCCCAAAGGGGGCGTCCTTCCGGTTCCACCATCCCACCGCCAGCCAGGTCAATGCCAGGATGGCCCCCGACACGGAGAAGAGGAAAGTCAAGATCTGCCACATGGGGCGGTCGTTGGGGATGTAGTGTTGGAGCTCCAAGTCTCGAGGCCAGTAGGGGTGGGGGGCGGCGACAGGTTTCGCTTCCAGACCCATGGCAGCTGAGGAGGAGGAACAAAGTGGGCTCCCAAGACAGAGAAGCGATGGACCACCTACAAAGAGAAGGACAGCGTTGGTAATTGTAACATTTTGTCCCTTTAGAATCATAGCGTTGGAAGGTACCTCCGGGGTCATCTAGTCCAACCCCCTGCTCAATGCTGGAAATTCACAAATACACCAGCAATGACCCCTGTTCCATGCCCAGAAGATAGCAAACAAAACCTCCTTTCCAAGACACCTGTAAATGCACCTCTTTCCCGTGGTCTGAGGTGACGTGTGCTATGCTTAAGGTGGCCAACCAGGTGGTGGCTAGATATCTCCTGGAATGACAACTGGCCTCTGGGTGACAGAAATGAGTGCCCCTGGAGAAAATGGAGAAAACCCTAAGCCTTGAAAGCTGGATCCAAGTCTCGAGGCCAGTAGGGGTGGGGGGCGGCGACAGGTTTCGCTTCCAGACCCATGGCAGCCGAGGAGGAGGAACAGTAGTAGGCTCCCGAGACAGAGAAGCGATGGACCACCTACAAAGAGAAGGACAGCGTTGGTCATTGTAACGTTTTGTCCCTTTAGAATCATAGCGTTGGAAGGGACCTCCAGGGTCATCTAGTCCAACCCCCTGCTCAATGCTGGAAATTCACACATACCCCCCCACACCCGCAATGACCCCTGTTCCATGCCCAGAAGATAGCAAACAAAACCTCCTTTCCAAGACCCTTGTGTGTAACACCTGTAAATGCACCTCTTTCTAGTGGTCTGAGGTGACGTGTGCTATGCTTAAGGTGGCCAACCTCCAGGGGGTGGCTAGAAATCTCCTGGAATAACAACTGGCCTCTGGGTGACAGAAATCAGTGCCCCTGGAGAAAATGGAGAAAACCCTAACCCTTGAAAGTTGGTCTCTGTGGTATTACATCCTGCTCAAGTCCCTTCCTTCTCCACCTCAAACCTCACCCTGAGAATACAAGAACATAAGTGAAGCCATGTTGGATCAGGCCAACGGCCCATCCAGTCCAACACTCTTGTGTCACACGGTGGCCAAAGCCCAGGAGCCATCAGGAGGTCCACCAGAGGCTTTATGAACTTAAGAGAAGCCATGTTGGATCAGGCCAGTGGCCCATCTAGTCCAACACTCTTGTGTCACACAGTGGCCAAAGCCCAGGTGCCATCCAGAGGTCCACCAGCAGGGCCAGAGTCTAAAAATCTCCAGGAGTTTCTCAAACTAGAGTTAGCAACCCTACTTACGTTGCCTCCCTTAGCATTTCCTAACTATCTTCACTGCCACCAAAGGAACTTGCCTTAGACCTCTTAGTTTAACTCAAAGAACAAGATGCTTTAGTTATATCTGGTAAAATGACGGAATACTCAGCTCATGGGATTGCTCTGAGGCAAAAGGGGATCTTTTACTCTAAATAAAAGAGCTGTTTTCTCTTAAACATAAATAAGTAGAAACACAGCCCTGACTTAGAGGGCCCAGGCCAGCCCAATCGCGTCAGATCTTGGAAGCTAAGCACGGTCGGCCCTGGTTAGTATTTGGATGGGAGACCACCAAGGACGTCCAGAGTTGTGACAGAGAGGCAGGGAATGGCAAACCATCTTGCCTTGAAAACCCCATGGGGCTACCGTAAGTCAGCTATGACGTGACAGCAAAACCACAAATAATAATTAATAATTATTATCACATGGCGTGGTGTGTAGAATAGCCAGGAGACCCTAAGATTGTCTGCCATCCAGAAGTTCTAGCTCTTTATCGTTATGCACCACTCGGTGGCCAGCTAGACTTGTTTTTTAAGACATCATGTTCCAGAGGTGGTTTGCCACTGCATGCCTCTACATCACAGCCCTGATATTCCTTGGAGGTTACCTTTCCGAATACTAGCCAGGGCTGACCCTGCTTAGCTTCCAAGATCTGATGGGATCAGGCTAGCTTGGGCTATCCAGGTCAGGGCTGGCAAAAACACAACAACCGTGTAATGGTTTCAGTATGGCTCACAAGCGTAATGGTTTCAGATAGGTACGGTCCTTTTTTTCTCTGAAGTTCCTTAAACAGAGCTAGCTGCAAAGGCGAATAACTCCCACACAGACTCCACTCACTCTCTTCAGCACTTCCCTCCACTTTTATTTATTTAATTTACTTCTTTATATCCCGCCTCCCTCCCCAACGGGGACCCAAAGCAGCCTACGTTGCCCTCCTCTTTGCCATTTTATCCTCACAACAGCCCTGTGGCCCAAGGTCACCCAGCAAGCTTCCATGGTGGACCGAGGATTCAAAGCTGGGTTCCCCAGATCCTACTCCGACACTTTAACACAGAGGTGTCAAACATGCGGCCCAGGTGCCAGATCAGGCCCCCGGAGGGCTTTCTACCAGGCCAGCAGTGGAACTGGCTGTCTTCTTCTTCCAGTTCTGCTGCTGCTGCGTCATCTTAGTTTTGCAGCCTACAGACACACCTGAACAGCCTACTCAAGATTGCAACAGCACAGACATTTTAATGCAATAATTCAGAGCAAGAGGTGTCAGTTATCAGACAGTGTTAAATAAACAAAATACTGCAAGAGTGCTAATGTTTTAAGCATGTTTTTATTTGAAGTAAAAAAAACCCTTTATGTTTGTGTTCTTTATCAAGTTTATATCTCCACTACCTGGCATTACATTTCATGACACACATGGCCCGGCCCATCAGATCGGTCAGATCTGGCCCTTATAACAAATGAGTTCGACAGCCCTGCTTTAACCTCTTTATCCACTCAACTCTCCTCACCTTCTCTCCCCCACACCAGTGTTCCCTCTAAGCTACCACAGCTTAGAGGGAACATTGCCCCACACACAGTTTCTCTCTAAGCCCAGTCAACTCTGCCTCCTGGGTTACAGCTAACCTTAGTGCTGCCAACTCCCGATTCAAAAATACCTGGAAATTTGAGGGTGGCGTCTGTGAAAGTGGGGTTTAGAAGAAGAAGAGATTGGATTTATACCCCGCCCTTCACTACCCAAAGGAGTGTCAGAGCAGCTTACAAACTCCTTTCCCTTCCCCTCCCCACCACAGACACCCTGTGAGGTAGGTGGGGCTGAAAGAACTCTGACAGAAATGGGTCTTTTTCAAGAACAGC
>NW_015173760.1:175439-179149 GCF_001447785.1 Gekko japonicus
GCCCTTCACTACCCAAAGGATTCTCAGAGCGGCTGACAAACTCCTTTCCCTTCCCCTCCCCACAACAGACACCCTGTGAGGGAGGTGGGGCTGAGAGAGCTCTGACAGAAACGGCTCTTTTTCAAGAACAGCTGTGCCAGAACTATGGCTTGCCCAAGGTCATCCAGCAGGTGCAAGTGCAGGAGTGGGGAATCAAACCTGGTTCTCCCAGATTAGAGTCCGCGCACTTAACCACTTCACCACACTGGTTTAGGGAGAGGGGGCACCTTGGTAGGGTATAACACCATGCAGTCCATCTTCCATAGCAGCCATTCTCTCCAGGAGCAGTGACAACGGATCAGGCAGTAAGCAATCTGTTGGGTCTTTCTCTTTGCCTACCGTCCTTGACTTTTCCTAGCATTACTGAAGGGGGCATAGAAACCGACTCCTTCATTCCTCTTCTTCAACCCACCATATCCACAGAACAAAATTCACCAGCACCGGGGAGAAACGCACCCTGACCTGGATACACCAGACTACCCCAATCTCATCAGCCCTCAGAAGCTAAGCAGAGTCAGCTCTGGTTAGTGGTTGGAGGGGAGTCTGCCAAGGAGATGGGTTAGACAGTGTTATCGAGGCCACGAACATGAAATTAAACAAACTCTGGAGTAAGCACTGACAGAGGAAACAAGACAGAACAAGGCTGGAGCAGGAGGAGGGACACAGTGGATTTGTTGGTTCGTAAGTCTCCTGCACAATGACTTTTTCTTGCACAGATAAGCCCACTACTTGAAGATGTCCTCTTCTTCAGCCCACCGTATCCACAGAACAAAATTCACCAGCACCGAGGAGAAACCCACCCTGACCTGGATACACCAGACTACCCCAATCTCATCAGACCTCAGAAGCGAAGCAGAGTCAGCTCTGGTTAGTGGTTGGAGGGGAGTCTGCCAAGGAGATGGGTTAGACAGTGTTATCGAGGCCACGAACATGAAATTAAACAAACTCTGGAGTAATGTTCCCTCTAAACTGTGGAGTCTTGTGAGCAAAGATTCTGCTTTGAGAGCGACCGGCATTGAAGTTGTGAGCGAGCGGTTTGGCTTCTGCATAAATTAGTTTGCTCTGGAGCTATGCTCCCTCTAAGCTGTGGAGTCTTGTGAGCAAAACGTCTACTTCGTGAGCTACTGGCATGGAAGTTGCGAGCGAGCAATTTGGCTACTGCATAATTTAGTTCGCTCCGGAGCCATCCTTCCTGAGCTAAGACAAGAATGTGTGCGCCGGAGGCTAAAAAACTGTGAGCTAGCTCACACTAACTCAGCTTAGAGGGAACACTGCTCTGGAGCCATCTTCCCTGAGCTAAAACAAAAATGTGTGAGCTGGATGCTAAAAAACTGTGAGCTGGCTCACACTAAGTCAGCTTAGAGGGGACATTGCTGGCGTCCCTAATCGGGGCCAGCATAATGCATTTTGTTTGAGAGGCTTCAACTGTTTCCTGCTCCCAGGAAAACAGGGCATTCTTCGTATTAATAATGTCAACGGGGCAGGAGAGGACAGTAAAGTGAGACTCAGCTCAAAGTGCTTACCAAGATCAGTTCATCGCCGGCCAGTTCCCGCCGCAGAGGCAAGTAATGGCAAGCCACCTCTGTTTGTCTCTGCCCTGATCCGGATGGCCCAGGCAGGCCCAATCTCCATCAGATCTCAGAAGCTAAACAGGAACGTAACCAGCTAGTACTTGGAAAAGGTAAAGGTAAAGGTTACCTTGCTCGAAAGGCAGTAGAGTCTGACTCTAGGGTTGCGGTGCTCATCTCCGTTTCAAAGCCAAAGAGCCAGCGCTGTCCGAAGACGGCTCCGTGGTCATGTGGCCGGCATGACTAAACACCGACGGGAGGGCCTGGCGGGATGTGGTCCACGGGGTCGCGAAGAGTCGGACTCGACTGTGCGACTGAACAACAACTGTCAAGGAAGTCCAGGGTCGCTACGCAGAGGCAAGCAATGGCAAGCCACCTCCGTTGGTCTCTGCCCTGATCCAGATGGCCCAGGCAGGCCCAATCTCATCAGATCTCAGAAGCTAAACAGGGACGGCCCCAGGAGCGGAGACCACCAAAGAAGGCTAGGGTCGCTATGCAGAGGCAGGCAGTGGCCAATCACCTCTGAACAACTCTCGCCTTGAAAATCAGACAGAATAGACAGAAATGCAAACTCCTGCAATAACAACTAGCAGCACCGCCTCTGCGCATGCACAGAGTGCCCTTTCCCCACAAACCTTAGCCCCTAAGCAGCAGATTCCGATCCCACCGCCTCCAGCTATCTCCCACACGCCCCTTACCTTCCTTCACGCCGCGGACACACAATGCTTTCGCAAGCTTTCCTTGCAACTCAACAGCCCGTTCTCTAAGCTCCGCCCAAATAAAGCATCCCAGCCAATAAGATTGCCCCAGCGCGAGGTTGGGCGGGCATTGATCTTCCGCCCCGCCTTCGCAGGCAACGTCGACTCTGACGTCACGGGGCATCCCGGCAGAATGATTGGCTGAAGCGAAGCTAAGGCGATTGTGGGACGATGGGGGGGGGGGGCTGATGATTGTGGAAGCGGGAGCGTTGCAGCGGGAAAGCCGCAAATGAATAGGAGATATTGAACTCGGGAGAGAGATTGCAGTAAGACGCGCTATAGTCTTTTTTCCAGGCTGTACATTTTCACGCACGGTTGTTGCCAACCTCCCGGTGGGGGGGTCTATACATCTCCTGGAATTATGACTAATCTCCCGCCTGGAGATCAATTGCCATGGAGAGAAGGACTGCTTTGGAGGGTGGCCTCTGTGGCATTTGACCACTCTGATGTCCCTCCCTTCCCCAGGCTTCTCGCCCAAATCTCCAGGAATTTCCCCAATCCGAGGCTTACTTTGGGGCAGTGTTCCCTCTAAGCTGAGTTAGTGTGAGCTAGCTCACAGGTTTTTAGCCTCCAGTTCGCAGATTTTTGTCTTAGCTCAGGAAGGAGGGCTCCAGAGCAAACTAATTGATGCAGCAGCCAAATCGCTCACTCACAACTTTAATGCCTGTAGTTTACAAAGTAGAATTTTTGCTCACAAGACTCCACCGTTGTTTATAGGGAGCATTGCTTGGGGACAGTGTCCCCTCTAAGCTGAGTCAGTGTGAGCCAGCTCACAGTTTTTTAGCCTCCGGCTCACAGAATTTTGTCTCAGCTCAGGGAGGATGGCTCCAGAGCAAGCTAATTTATGCAGTAGCCAAATCTTTCGCTCACAACTTTAATTCCAGCAGCTCACAAAGTAGAAATTTTGCTCACAAGACTCGACAGCTTAGATGGAACATTGCTGGCGAAGGGTAAATGGCTTGGACTTGATGCTTACTTCCCTGGAAGGAAATCGGTGGGACTTGCTCGGGAGGAAAGGGGGTGACGGTGATTGCCCTGCAAAAGAAAAAAGTGACCACTCTGATGTCCCTCCCTTCCCCAGGCTTCTCGCCCAAATCTCCAGGAATTTCCCCAATCCGAGGCTTACTTTGGGGCAGTGTTCCCTCTAAGCTGAGTTAGTGTGAGCTAGCTCACAGGTTTTTAGCCTCCAGTTCGCAGATTTTTGTCTTAGCTCAGGAAGGACGGCTCCAGAGCAAACTAATTTATGCAGCAGCCAAATCGCTCACTCACAACTTTAATGCCAGGAGATCACAAAGGAGAATTTTTGCTCACAAGACTCCACAGCTTATAGGGAGCATTGCTTGGG
>NW_015173760.1:179802-180134 GCF_001447785.1 Gekko japonicus
GCTCCGGAGCATGCAGTAGCCAAAACACCCGCTCACAACTTTAATGACAGCAGTTCACAAAGTAGAATTTTTGCTCACAAGACTCCACAGGTTAGAGGGCGCATTGCTTGGGGGTAAATGGCTTGGACTTGATGCTTACTCCCCTGGAAGGAAATCGGTGGGACTTGCTCAGGTCAGGAGGAAAGGGGGTGACGACGGTGATTGCCCTGCAAAAGAAAAAAGTCTCAATTTTATACCGGCTTAGCTGCCAGGACTCATACCAGAGGATCATGGGAATTGTAGTTTGGGAGGGAAAATGCAACACACCCGTGTCTCATGCGCTCACCTCTTAA
>NW_015173760.1:180158-183755 GCF_001447785.1 Gekko japonicus
CTTTTGTTTTTACCTCTTTACCCACCTATCCAGTCCATCCCTTTTATCCCCACCCCCACCCCCGACAGCGTGTTCTTCGGGTTTGTCACCAAATAAATAAAACCGTATATGGATAAATAAATGTACAGAGCAATCCAGGTAGTCAGCCGTGTTGGTCTGAAGCAGTAGAGCAAATTTAGAGTCCAGTGGCCCCTTTACGACCAGCAAAGGTTTATACAAGGTATGAGCTTTCGCGTGCATGCATTTCGTGCATTTGACAAAGGGTGCGCGCACACGAAAGCTCATACCTTGAATAAACCTTTGTTGGTCTTCAAGGGGCCACTGGACTCTAAAAATGTACAGAGGAGTAGCTTTCATTCTTGCTCCGTGACCATTCCGGTTTCTAGCCAATGCTTTTGCAAAAAAAAAAAAGAGAGAGGTTGTGCTGGGAATCGAACCGGAGGACAACGAAAGAAAACGAGCATTTCTCTCCCCTCCTTGCCGCCCTCTTGTGCCCGCCCCTTCTCTCCCATCCGATTGGTCGCGCCGCAGCCCCGACTCTTCCCCATCGGCCTTCCCATTGGCCGCCGGAGATGGTCCTCCTCCAGTTTTAAAAGGGATTATTTCCCCTCTTTCCCACCCAACCCCCTCCTCCCCCTCCCCTCGCTTTCTCTTCTCCGGCATATTTCTTTCATTTCCTTGGAAGGGTAAAGAGACAAAACTGACCCCGGAGAGCAAAAAAGGAGGGTGGTGGAAGAAAGCGCGGTAGGTGAGTTGGGAGGCATCCAGTGCCTGTCTCTTTAAGATGCACAGCTGGACGAGCCAGAGGGGAACAGCTGGCCTAAAGGGACCAGACGCATGCGGTGGGGGGGGGCAGGGCCTTGTGTGTTTGTGTGTGGGGGAGATAAGAGTCTGGTGCTGCTCTCTCACCGGGTCTCCTGCAATGCAGGAAGGGAACCCGATCTGCAAAGGATTTCTCTCCCCCCAGATCTGCATCCCTGGATGGCGGAGATCCCCTTTCTTCTGCTGCGATCCTATCCAAATCGGCAGGGCCAATGCAACGGGGATCCCGCCAACCCCCTCCTCCTGTTGGTTGCCTCCTGGACAGAGGAAGGGAAGAGGATGCATGCAGCTTTAAAAGGGGGCTAGATAGATTCATGGAGGAGAAGTCTACCAGGGGCTACTAGCCATGGTGACCGAGGGGAACCTCCATGTTCAGAGGCAGTCAACCTCTGAAAACTAGAGCCAGGAGGCAACATCAGGGGAAGGTCTTGGCCTCTCTGCCCTGTTGCTGGCCCTCCAGAAGAACTGGTTGGTCACTGTGTGAGGAGACGGGATGCTGGACTAGATGGACCGCCAGTCTGATCCAGCAGGGCTCTTCTGATGATGTGAATGGCCGCCTTATTAGGGAGGGGTTCAGATCTTGATGAGGAGTTGAATCAGCCTTGGAACTCTGGAAACCGTGGAGATCCTTTTTTTTTTTAATAAATGCATCCAGTTTCCACTTATTAGATCGTTCGTAAATAAATGCATCCAGTTTCCACTTAGTAGATCATCTATAAATAAATGTATCCAGTTTCCACGTATTCCTTCCTACCGTCCATCATCATCTTCTTCTTGTGTGTGCACACATCAGGTCCCAGGAACGGCAAAGCTGTTTTGGAGTAATGACCTTCCAGCAGGCCTTGGAGGGGGGAAAAATGTCCCACCCCTTTAACAGAAGCTTGATATGTGGCAATGAACCTCTGAAGCCAACTAACATACCCCTGGTAAAGAGCATCCCGTGAAGCTTCTCTTAAAGGGACAGAACATTTTTTTTCTCCGTTACCTCCTGGCCACCCTGCTAGTTGTTTAATCATGGGTCCCCCTTCTGCCCCAGTCAAGCATTTCTGTCTCTCTAAGCCGGCTTTTTGTTCAGCCATTTAACCTTTCTCACCATCTGTTCCTCACCCTCTGCCTCTAACCATCCTCCTGTCTTATTTCCCATTCTCTGTGGCTCTATTTCAGCTGTCATTATTATTATTCCCAGTCCAAAGCCAGGCCTATAAGCCAGCATTCATACAGTTAGCTAGGGCGAGCTGAGAATTGCCGCTAAGTGATGGCGCAAAGGACGATTCACAAAAGACGGCACTCCCTCTTTTAAAAAATGTATGTATCTGTTTATTTTAACGATCGCAAATGATTCACCTGCGGGGGGACTTAGAAACTACTTGCGTAGGCGAGTACATTTTGTGTCTGTCCATTCGCAAGACTGTCTTCGGCCCTGTTACAGATAACGGATTTGATCTCTCTCTCTCTCTCTTCTGAATTTAGTTTTGACATCAAAGTCACCCCTGACCATTGTTCCCTCTAAGCTGAGTTAGTGTGAGCCAGCTCACAGTAGTTTAGCCTCCGGCTCACAGGAAGGATGGCTCCAGAGCAAACTAATTTGTGCGGCAGCCAAATTGTTTGCTCAGAACTTTAATGCCAGTAACTCTCGAAGCAGAATTTTTGCTCACAAGACTCCGCAGCTTAGAGGGAACATTGCCCCTGACTTATGGCGATCTCGTGGGTTTTCCAAGGCAAGAGATGCTCAGCGGTGGCTTGCCGTTGCCTGCCTCTGCGTAGCAACCCTGGACTTCCTTGGTGATCTTCCCTCCAAGTACTAAGCAAGGCTAACCCTGCTTAGCTTTCGAGATCTGACGAGATCAGGCTAGCCTGGGCTATCCAGGTCAAGGCAAGAGACAAAGAGAGGTGGTTTTGCCCTTGCCTGCCTCTGCATAGCAACTCTGGACGTCTTTGGTGGTCTCCCATCCAAATACTAACCAGGCCTGACCCTACTTAGCTTCCAAGGTCTGACGAGATCAGGCTAGCCTGGGCCATCTAGGTCAGGGCAGAGACAAACAGAGGTGGTTTCCCAGTGCCTGCCTCTGGACCCCCTTGATCGTCTCCCACCCGCGTACTAAGCAATCCCAACTCGGCTTAGTTTCCAAGATCTCACGAGGTCAGGGCTGTACTTCCATGCCAACGTGTTCAGGATCATATCACTGGTTGGTCTGCTTCGGTATCGCCCGCTCTGACCAGCATTAGGTCAGTTGTACAGGCGCTGTATAAGAGTCTTAACTGGTGATACCGGGGATCGAACCTGGGATTCGTTTGCATCTGAAATGTTTCCCACCACTGACCCATGGGAAGCTCAGGGGCTTGGCAGTAAAATCCGTCTATGGACTGTGCCCATCACTGGTGTCCCGTTGGTCGTTTGGCTTCACACAGGCATCGCTAAAACTCCTTGCAGGAGCTGGGAACAAGAAATCAGCTAGAAATCATGGTTCTGAGCAGTGTTCCCTCTAAGCTGAGTGAGTGTGAGCTAGCTCGCAGTTTTTTAGCCTCCAGCGCACACATTTTTGTCTGAGCTCAGGAAGGATGGCTCCCGAGGCAACTAATTTAGGCAGCAGCCAAATTGCTCGTTCACAACTTTAATGCCAGTAGCTCACAAAGTAGAATTTTTGCTCACAAGACTTCATGGGTTAGAGGGAGCATTGCCTGTGAGGTAGGTGAGGCTGAGAGAGCTCTGACAGAAACTGCTCTTTTCAAGAACACCTCTGACAGAACTATGGCTTGCCTAAGGTCATCCAGCAG
>NW_015173760.1:184009-187360 GCF_001447785.1 Gekko japonicus
GTTCACTACAGGGCGCAGCTGGTAAAACGTCGCTCCTATCGGAACGCCTGCCTAAAAAGTTCTGTTTTCATGGCCCTGCGGAACTGTGACAAGTCCCGCAGGGCCCTGATCTCAGCAGGGAGCTCGTTCCAGTAGGACGGAGCTACAAACGAAAACATTGGTTCTGAGCCCCCTAGAGGTGGTAGCATTCCACCAGAGCAGTGATCCCCAACACTGTGTGTGTGTGGGGGGGAGGTATCTGTGAATTTCCTGCATCGTGCAAGGGATGGACTAGATGACCGAGGGGTCCCTTTCATCTCTATGATTCTGCGGTGCCCATGGCGGTTTCCAGACTCTCCTTTATTTCTCCAACAAAGCATCTCTTCCTGAAAGCAAAGGACCGATCCTGGGTTTCTTCCGCCTCGCCGAAGCAGAAGATGCTTCAGAAGAACACGGGAGGCCTCGCCTTTGTGTCTACAAGGAGCTCCCGTTCCGAAACGGCAGCCCCCTTCAGAGAAGGAGGCTCGGCTTCGAACCTCCAAACATTTTGGACCTCCCGCGTGGCACCCTGACCTAGATTGGCCAGGACAGCCTGATCTCGTCAGGTCTCAGAAGCTAAGCAGGGTCAGCCCTGGTTAGTACTTGGAGGGGAGACCACCAAGGAAGTCCAGGGTTGCTACGCAGGGGCAGGCAATGGCAAATCATCCCCGTTCATCTCTTGCCTTAAAAACCCTATGGGGACACCATAGGTGGGCCGTAATTTGACAGCACTTTCCACTTCCACTCCCCATGTCAGCCATTTTGTGATTGTCCCCCCTCCCCGGTAGCAGGTTTTTATAGCGGGGCTCCCCTCTCTAGTCTCAAAATCTCTAAAAGTCCTGAACAAGATGGGGGACTCCTAAGCCAGAACAATGAGACACGAAGAAGGGGATTGTGGGTATCCTGTGTTTGTGCTCCTGTATGCACAGCAAGCACCAAAATGGGTGCCGAATGTGACGTGGGGGGAATCTCAGCAGGTTGTTTTTTCCAAAGGGGCGTTAGTGCCCGACCTTTCGACTCTGCCTCAACCCCCTCGATAGCCCTTGTCTCCTCCCCCTTCCAGGCCGTGGCCATGGCCACCTTCACTCGCGAGGAGTTCTACCAGCAGCTGCTGAGCGGCTGCGTGCTGCCCACGGCTCAGCAGGGCTTCGAACAGGTCTGGACCCTTCTGCTCTTGTGCCTGGCGTGCCGTCTCCTTTGGAGGTTGGGTAAGTACAGGCCTGTGGCCACAGTGGGGCATTTCGGGGCCCAGCCCCTCTAATGAAAAGCTCTGCCCCACAAATAACCATGCCAGAAACCTTTTTTGTTGGGACCAGTGTTCTCTCTAAGCCGAGTTAGTGTGCGCTAGCTCACAGTTTTTTAGCCTCTGGCTCACACGTTTTTGTCTTCGCTCAGGAAGGAGGGTTCAGGAGCCAACTGATTTATGCCGCAGCCAAGTCGCTCACTCACAACTTTAATGTCGGTACCCGATGCTGTTGGTCAAGCCTCCCAGTGGATTCCCAGAGTGAACATAAGAGAAGAAGAAGAAGATATTGGATTTACACCCGGCCCTTCACTACCCAAGGGAGTCTCAGAGCGGCTTACAGACTCCCTTCCCTTCCCCTCCCCACAACAGGCACCCTGTGAGATAGAAGAAGAAGAAGAGATTGGATTTATACCCCGCCCTTCACTACCCAAGGGAGTCTCAGAGCGGCTTACAAACTCCTTTCCCTCCCCCTCCCCACAACGGGCACCCTGTGAGGTAGGCGGGGCTGAGAGAGCTCTGACAGAAACTGCTCTTTTTCAAGGACAGCTCTTGTCAGAACTATGGCTTGCCCAAGGTCATCCAGCCAGGTGCAAGTGGAGGAGGAGTGGGGAATCAAACCCAGATTAGAGTCCACGCACTTGTTGGGGAAGCCATGTTGGATCAGACCAACAGGCATAAATAATAGCCGAGTCACTTAAAGAAATAAGGTGTGGTGTCGATTAACCCTGAGGGCTGAGGGATATCTCCCAGGAGTTCCATCTCTCTCCCTTCAGATCTGCAGAGAGCTGGGAACAGGGGTGGGTGGGCGGATATGGGATCCCCCCACCCGTCTTTGAATTTCCTCTCTCCTCCTCGGCCCTTCCCCTCACAGCTCTGCCGTCGTACGCCAAGCACCTCAGCACCGTGGCCGGCGGCTTCTATGCCCTCTACCACTTCTTCCAGCTGCAGATGGTGTGGGTCGTGCTCCTCAGCCTCTTGTGCTACCTGGTCCTCTTCCTCTGCCGCCACTCCACCCAGCGTGGCGTCCTCCTCTCCATCACCATCCTGATCTATTTGCTTATGGGGTGAGTCGGGGCCGGGGGCCGGAGAAGGGCGCTCACAAATGGGTTGGGGCAAGCTGGTTCCTGGTCCGAGGGGACCCTGTGCTTCCAAGGTCGAACAAGACTGGGCTAGCCTGGGCCATCCAGGTCAGGGCAAAGACATGATTAATTGAGGGAAAGGTTGAGACACTGGGCATGACCCCGGGGGAGACTGGATAGGAACAGAAGGCCCATGGGACAAGACGGTGGAGCTCTTTTGAATCAGTCAGAGTCCAAACATCCAGCTTTTTTGGGATCAGTGAGGCTTCTTGTTATTGGAATGCCTAGCGGAAAAGTTGTCTGGGGAGGCTGTCTGAAGGAGAGGGGGGTGGAATTAAAAAAAGGGGGGGGAAGGGAAGAAAGTGGAGTACTGATTCACAAGGATATTATTCTCCTCCTCTGACCCTTTGCAGAGAGATGCACATGGTGGACACGGTGACGTGGCATAAGATGAGAGGTATGTTTGCCATGGATTGGAATGTATACCGGGGTGGGCAGGTCTGGCCTGGTAAACCTGGGTGCGGAAGAGAGCATAGAAAATGCTGTTGCGACGTAGTGATCACACAGTTCCTTTTTAGAAAAAAATTATACATACTTAAAAATATGTCACGGAACCTACCAGGGGAGAGGCGGTGCAACAGCAAACTCCACATGTTAATGACTCTTTGGGAGGAGAAATACTCCCTTTGATTCTGTTCTAAGCCTGCTTCTCATTCATTTCCTTGAGTGCCCGCGATTTCTTGTACTGTGAGAAAGGGAGAAGGGTACCTCTTCCTCCGTCTTCTCTGTCCCATGCATAATTTCGTAAACCTCTGTCACGTCACCCCTCAGGCGTTGTCTCTCCAAGCGAAGAAGCCCTGACCTCTCTAACCTTTCTTCATAGGGAAGGTGTTCCATCCCCTTAATGATTTTAGCTGCCCTCTTCTGTCCCTTTTCCGATGCTATAATATCCTTTTTGAGGTGCGGTGTATGTATGTCATTTGGGAACACGGAGGGGTCAGTGAGAAG
>NW_015173760.1:187398-190428 GCF_001447785.1 Gekko japonicus
AGGGCTGCCAGGTTCTACTTGGCAGCTGTCAGGGGAGTCCTTGGTCCTTTCCTGGATCTTCTGTTATGCGTGCCAACCGCATGGCATCACCCGGAAGTGACATCATCACGTCACCGACATCGGGTGGGGGAAGTGATGCTCTAGGTCCGAGGTGTCAAACTCATTTATTACGAGGGCCGGATCTGATTGTGCCATAAACTGTCATGCCAGGTACCGGAAATATGAACTTTATAAAGGACGCAGGCAAAACCAATTAACAATATTATTTTTTACTCAAAATACAGACAAAAGTGATTGATTCCCCAGCAGTAAAAGCAATTGATTTACTGGGGAACCCACGAAAGCCCCAATAAATGTATTTAATCACATGCAAGACTAGATTTTTTCCAAGGGATACCATAAAAGGGGGAGTACCTTACATTTCCATACATACCAGTTGTTTGCGGGGCAGGTAAGAGCCCCGGGTGGGCCTATTCTGGCCCCTGGGCCTTATGTTTTCGGTGTTTTCAGTGGCGGCTCCTATCTGGTGGAATGAGCTCCCAGAGGAGATCCGGGCCCTGCGGGACCTAGTACAGTTCCGCAGGGCCTGCAAGACGGAGCTCTTCCGCCAGGCTTTTGAATAGGATCCGCCACCATCACTGTTCCACCAACGCCCTATGATTTCCGCATATTGCCATCCTGATGTGGGCATCATTGGAGGGAACTGGATGTCTTTTAAGGGACGGTAGGGCAGTGGGATATGCACTGCCGTAGTTGTCTAGCTGTATTACTGGGAACGCCATCTTGTTTTTTAAAAATCTTAACATCTGGAATTGAATAGAGGAGCACCAAAATTGTTTTAGGATGTTATTTAACTGTTTTTGTTAATTGTCTATGTGTAATTTAACATTTTATATTGTTTTATTGTTTTATCTGGCATTATGCCCTGTTAGCCGCCCTGAGCCTGCGGGGAGGGCGGGATAGAAATATAAATAAATAGTAAATAAAGAAATAAATAAATGTTTGACACCCCTGCTCTAGGTCTTGGGTAAAACTCTATGGTTCATCGCTGATTTTACCACAGAGCTTTGCCCAAAAACCAGAGTGTCACTGTATGACGTCAGTGTCATGGTGACATCACTTCCGGGTGATGTCATCATGTTGCCTTCGGGCCAGTTGGGGGCAGGATTTCTCCCCACTGGCCCAGCTGGCTGGTGGCGGGGAAGCAACCCCAGTCCCGTGAGAGGTAAGAGGGGGGCAAGGAAGTGGGTCTCTGCTGCTGGCAAGGAATACTTGAGGCTGGGTCACGGTAGAAGGAGACTGGACCAAAGAAGAGATGCTGAGGTTAGTTGGGAGCTGGTTCCTGGTCCGAGGGGACCCTGGGCTTCCAAGGTCGGACAAGACTGGGCTATCCTGGGCCATCCGGGTCAGGGCAAAGACATGATTAATTGAGGGGAAAGTTGAGCCACTGGGCATGACCCCGAGCAGGGCTATTTTTGGGCAGGAACGCACAGGAACGGAGTTCCGGCTGGCTTCCAAGTTGGCCACACCCAGCAGGAACTCATTAGCATAATAGGCCACACCCAACAGCAGAAACTCATTAGGATTGGCTACATTAGGGGTGTGTGGCCTAACATGCAAAGGAGTTCCTGCTACAAAAAAAGGCCCTGGGTTTTGACCACAAACAAGGTCAACAGAATAAGAAGCAAAAGGTGGGTGTGGCTGGATGACCACACTTCTGGTAACATGGGGGTGCGGCCTAATATGCCAATGAGCTGTGCTGTCATGAGTGTGGCCTATTATGCTAATGAGTTTCTGCTGTTGGGTGTGGCCTATTATGCTAATGAGTTCCTGCTGGGATTTTTCTACAAAAAGATCCCTGACCCCGAGGGAGATTGGATAGGAACAGAAGGCCCATGGGACAAGATGGTGGAGCTCTTTTGAATCAGGCAGAGTCCAAACATCCAGCTTTTTTGGGATCAGTGACGTTTCTTGTTATTGGAATGCCTAGCGGAAAAGTTATCTGGGGAGGCTGTCTGTGGTGGTGGTGGGATTAGAAACGGAAGGGAAGAAAGTGGATTACCGATTCACAAGGATATTCTTCTCCTCTGACCCTTTGCAGAGAGATGCACATGGTGGACACGGTGACATGGCATAAGATGAGAGGTATGTTTGCCATGGATTGGAATGTATATCGTGCGGGCAGGTCCTGCCTGGTAAACCTGGGTGTGGAAGAAAGCACAGAAAATGCTGTTCCAATGTGGTGATCACACACTTCCTTTTTTAAAATAAAAATTATACATATCTAGGTAAAGGTAAAGGTTCCCTTGCTCAAAAGCCAGTCGAGTCCGACTCTAGGGCTGCGGTGCTCATCTCCATTTCAAAGCCGACGAGCCAGCGCTGTCTGAAGATGTTTCCGTGGTCATGTGGCCGGCATGACTAAACACCAAGGCGCACGGAACGCTGTTACCTTCCCACTGAAGTGGTACCTATTGATCTACTTGCAATTTCTTGCTTTCGAACTGCTAGGTTAGCAGGAGCTGGAACTAGAGACGGGAGCTCACTCCGTCATGCGGCACACTCGGGTCTCGAACTGCTGAACTACTGACTTTCCACAGCCTGCAGTTCAGCATCTTAACCACTTGAGCCACCGCAGCTCCTACATACATACCTAGAAATATGCAAACACGGTTAATTTAAAAAACAACAACAACTTTGGAACACAAGTGTATAGAACATGGGTCTAATCCATCACTTCTAACGCTAGAGAAAAATACATCAGGTTGTATATTATCTTCAAGACTCCCTCTAAGCTGTGGAGTCTTGTGAGCAAAATTTCTACTTTGTGAGCTACTGGCATCAAGGTTGTGAGGGAGCAGTTTGGCTCCTGCATCAATTAAGAACATGAAAGAACATCAGAGAAGCCAATGTTGGATCAGGCCAATGGCCCATCCAGTCCAACAGTCTGTCACACAGTGGCCAAAAATTCCAGGGGCCATCAGGAGGTCCATCAGTGGGGCCAGGACACTAGAAGCTCTCCCACTGTTGCCG
>NW_015173760.1:190479-217681 GCF_001447785.1 Gekko japonicus
CCCCAGCACCAAGAATACGGAGCTCTGGGGCCATCCCTGAGCTAAGACAAAAATCTGTGAGCTGGAGGCTAAAAAACTGTGAGCTAGCTCACACTAACTCAGCTTAGAGGGAACACTGATTATCTTCATATTGAACATTCTGGTATGTAACGAAGAGTGACCATTTCTCAATAGATGCATTAGCTTGGGAGTTAATCCTCCCAAATCGTTTTAAACAGCTGTGTGATGTTGCTGTGCTGTTTTCCTTTTCCGCTGCCCCCAAGTAACAAAGTGGCCATAAAGCAGGGGTCCCCAACATGGTGCCCCTGGGCCTCATGGTTCCCGCCGAGTGTTTTTAGAAAGTTGGCAGGGCTAGGTGGGGTTTTTGCCCAGCCAGGCTTCTGATTGGCCATTGGAGATTTGATTGGCTGTACGGCTTTTTTTTTTTTTACAATGTTGCATTGGGAGTGGCTGCCGCCACGGCACAAGAATCTCCACTGTGTGATTGAAGGCAAGCCACAGCAGGCATTTTGTGGCTGGCTTTGCCTCCTGCGGCAGCCATGTTGTGGCTGCGTCCACCATGCTAAGTCTGAATTCCAAATGTGCCTGCGGGCTTTAAAAGGTTGGGGACTCCTGCTCTAAATGGTTTGAGTCGGGATGAGCAATGAAGACTGTGGCACGTGGCAGGACAGCGGGCCCGTAGCCAGGTTTTTGTGGCTTGTGGGGCAATTTTTTTTCTGGTGGGGCTGAAGTTCTCAGTGCAGGAAGAAAAGCCATTGAGCTGATAGAAAGCTGTTACCAGGATAGATCTCTAAACTGCAGGCTGTCAACGACTCAGCAGCTGCAAGTTAATCACCTCTGCCAGCCTAAGCAACAATTCTGAGAACAAGCCGGCAGGTGGGGGTGATGACTTCTAGAGTCAAGAAAGCTAGCACTTGGGCAGAAAACTCTCTTAAAGGAGACCAGTTTCTCTTCCCCCTCCCCAAGTTTTATTTATAATTTTTCACATCATCACAAACAGATGTATCTCATACAGTAACTTATTTACAATCTTTTGATTGAGTTTGCAACATTATTTATTCTCTAACCATATATAAATTCTATTCCATCTTTCCCAAAAAAAATATGTATTTTTTTCATCTTTTCCTTGTAGTGTTATCGTTATTTTTATCCAGTTTCTCGACACAGAGTTAGAAGGGGTCCCAGAGGCCACCTATTCCAACCCCTTCGCTCATTGCGAGAATTAGTCAGCTACAGCACCCCACTCGGCTTAAAGGAGCGCACACTTTTAAAAAATGTTTTTAAATGATTGGACAAAATTCTTAGAATCATAGAGATGGAAGGGACCCCAGGGTCATCTAGCCTGCCTTTAAGAAAGGGGGTGGAGCCTCCAGAAGCCCCACTGTAGCTATGGGCCTGCGGGACGGTGGGTTGTGAAGAGGGACTTGGCCTTGGTTTTTAAAGGAAAGTGGATTCCAATTTCTTAGATACAAAGTGGATGGGAGGAGCTGTGACTACAGATTTAAGAACCCAAGTACTGCCTTTATGGATCATGTCGAGATCCACCTTTCTGTTTCTGTCCGTGGCAAACAGATGCCTCTGGGAAGCTGAGAAGCAAGGCATGGAGGCCACAGCCTTCCCCTGTTGTTTGTCCCCGCCACTTGGTAATCCTAAAATATTCTGCTCCTGAACACAGAGGTTCCAATGTATCATCATGGCTAATACTGTCTGAACATGCTTCTCCATTGCATTTGTTCCTCCGAACCGGTGGTCACCACTGCATCTCGTGGAAGTCCCACGCAAACGCCACACTCCTTTCCCGTCCCTATTTAGGAGCCCAGATGATCGTGGCCATGAAGGCAGTGTCGCTGGGCTTTGATCTGGACCGGGGTGAGGTGCCGTCCATCCCTTCCCCGGTGGAATTCATGGGCTACATCTACTTCGTCGGAACGGTCATCTTTGGGCCCTGGTTCCACTTCCGCACCTACCTGCAGGCCGTGGAGAGCCGGAGAATGGTGAGTGCCCCCCGGGTTGTTCTCGGCACAGTGGGAGAAAAATTGGAAGGGGACCACACTGAGGTTCTTTGACGGACCGTTCAAGAATCCTGGGATGCCCTGATTTGTCTTGAGACTTGTCCAGACACACAGGACTTCCTTCCTCTTGTAGCCAAAAGCCATTCGGCCAGCAAGATGGCCAAGTTCCGCAGTGACATCATCACACCGCCATTGTCAGGGGGTGACACTCTAGTTTTTGGGCAAAACTCTATTGTTTGTAGCTGATTTTACCACAGAGTTTTGCCCAAAAACCAGAGTGTCACCCCCTGACAATGGCGGTGTGATGATGTCACTGCGGAACTTGGCCATCTTGCTGGCCGAATGGCTTTTGGCCATTTTGCCAGCCGAATGGTTTTTGGCTACAAGAGGAAGGAAGTCCTGTGTATCTGGACAAGTCACTTCTGGGTGACGTAATCACATCGCCTTTTGGGCCAGTTGGGGGCAATGCTCCCTCTAAGCTGTGAAGTCTTGTGAGCAAGAATTCTACTTTATGAGCGACTGGCATTAAAGTTGTGAGCGAGCCATTTGGCTGCTGCATAAATTAGTTTGCTCTGGAGCCATCCCTTCCTGAGCTAAGGCAAAAATGTGTGAGCCAGACGCTTAAAAACTGTGAGCTAGCTCGCACTCACTCAGCTTAGAGGGAACACTGGTTGGGGGTGGAATTTCCCCCTGCGAGCCAGCTGGTCAGTGGCGGGAAAGCGCCCTGCAGAAGTGGGAGGTTCTCCTGCCCCATGGTGGGGGTCTGGCAATCCTAGGATTCGTGGATGTTTCATGACTGAAGAGCAGCGTGCGTTTGACCTCAAATTCAGAAATGTGTCACACGATCCGTGCAAAGGGCCCTCCTAAGACGATTCTGTGTTGTCTCTCTCTCTCTCCACGTAGAGTTTCTCCTGGTTCCGGAAGGTCTGCCGGAGCGGCTTCCTCAGCCTCGCGTGCCTCATTGTGTCCACTTGTGTGGCCCCCTATCTCTTCTCTTACTTCATCCCTCTCTACAGCTACAAGCTGCTCAGAAAGTAAGTCTGAACCGTCACTCTCAACCTAGAAGTTGACCCCCCCACACACGGGTTCCCGCCGGCAGCAATAGTCTGCTGGGGAAGTGAACGATTCAACAGTTTCCAGTTGGGAGGGCCGCAAGCCAGTTTAGTGTAGTGGTTAAGTGCGCGGACTCTAATCTGGGAGAACCGGGTTTGATTCCCCACTCCTCCACTTGCACCTGGCTGGATGAACTTGGACAAGTCGTAGTTCTGATAAGAGCTGTCCTTGAAAAAGAGCAGTTTCTGTCAGGGCTCTCTCAGCCCCACCTACCTCACGGGGTGTCTTTTCTGGGGAGGGGAGGGGAAGGGAAAGGAGTCTGTAAGCCACTCTGAGATACCTTTGGGTAGTGAAGGACGGGGTATAAATCTAATCTCCTCCTCCTCTTCTTCTTCTTCAATGGAAGATGGTCCTTAATATGTTCAGTTTCTAAAGCAGATCCACACAGCAGTATGTTCCCTAGCCTGGACGGACCACAGAAACAGAGCATTGATTTCACTACCCGGCAAGCTTCAGTGCGGCTGGGATGCTGTGTTGGATTTGGGGTGGGGTGGGACCTGTTTTTTTAATTTATTTATTTATTTATTTGGATTTATATCCCGCCCTCCCCGTGGGCAGGCTCAGGGCGGGTAGCAATAGTGTAAAACACAACACAGTTAAAACTAGGTTAAAACAACGGTATAAGATATTATACTAAGTACCGTGTCAGCTCTGATAGAACCATATCAACGGTAGTGGAAGATTTCAGGATGTTAGAATCCAGGCCACTGGTGGGGTCAGCCACAAAGAGGGGGCGCCCGCTGTCTCAGCCAAAAGCCTGGTGGAAGAGGTCCGTCTTACAGGCCCTGCGGAGTTGTAATAGATCCCACAGGGCCCCTGATCTCACTCGGGAGCTCATTCCCCCAGGTTTAGGCCTGCTCTGTTTAGGCCTGCTCTGCCTCAGGAGTCCCCAGCCTTTTTGAGCCTGTGGGTGCCGTTAGAATTGGGACACAGTATGGTGTGGCTCAGTGATTAAGACACTGAACTGCAGACCGGAAGGTCGGTAGTTCAGCAGTTCGAGACCCAAGTGCCGCGTGACGGAGTCAGCTCCCATCTCTGGTCCCGGCTCCTGCCAGCCTAGCAGCTCGAAAGCAAGAAATTGCAAGTAGATAAAGAGGTACCGCTTCAGCGGGAAGGTAACAGCGTTCCGTGCGCCTCGGCATCTAGTCATGCCGGCCACATGACCATGGAAATATCTTCAGACAGTGCTGGCTCTTCAGCTTGGAAACGGAGATGAGCACCGCATCCCTAGAGTCAGATTCGACTGGCTTTTGAGCAAGGGAAACCTTTACCTTTACTTATGGTGGGTGCAGCCACAAAATGGTGGCCACAAAATGGCTGCCATGGCTTCCCTTCAGTCACAGAGTGAAGATCCTTGTGCTGTAGTGGCAGCTGCTGCCAAAGCAATGTTCTTTTTCCCCCCCCAAAAAAATTGCACATTGGGGACCCCTGCTCCACATTCTCATCCAGCACCAATCTGTCGCTTGCCACGGGATCGAGAAGGCTGAGAGCCAGTTTGGTGTAGTGGTTAAGTGCGCGGACTCTAATCTGGGAGAACCGGGTTTGATTCCCCACTCCTCCACTTGCACCTGGCTGGATGGCCTTGGGCAAGCCTTAGCTCTGGCACAGCTGTTCTTGAAAAAGAGCAGTTTCTGTCAGAGCTCTCTCAGCCCCACCTACCTCACAGGGTGTCTGTGGTGGGGAGGGGAAGGGCAAGGAGTTTGTAAGCCGCTCTGACACTCCTTTGGGTATTGAAGGGCGGGGTATAAATCCAATCTCTTCTTCTTTTACCTCACAGGGTGTCTGTGGTGGGGAGGGGAAGGGAAAGGCATTTGTAAGCCACTCTGAGACTCCCTTGGGTAGTGAAGGGTGGGGTATAAATCCAATCTCTTCTCTCTCTTATAGCTTTCTCTCTTAAGGGCCTGAAAGCCTTATTTTCATCCCTCCAAAATGTCACTGCAGGGATCAGGGGATTGTCAGTCAGATCCAAAAGAAGATTCCTTTACCTTGTAGACGACAGCAGAGCTGTGGCCCCTTAAAGGTGCCTTCACCCCTTGATGGCTACAGCATCAAATGGTGACTTCTGGGTGTGAATTGAGCCACTACGGGTCAATCCCAGAAAGTTCCTGTCACTTGAGATCACCTCAGTGGGGCCCCAGTCACACATTCAGCTGTGGGTCTCGTTTCGTTTTCAAACTCTGTCAAAGTGGAGTTGAGGATGGTCACCACAAGAAATGGCCAGAGTGTTTGCTAAGTGAATTCATGACATAGGAGTTTCAACGCTCCCCACTTTGACAGAGTTTGAAAACGAAATGAGACAGATACGTGTAGTCCATTGTGGTGTTCATGGCGTTGGAATTGGACGTTGAATAAGAAGGTATAAGTCTGTGGATGTTTTTCTTCGGCATAATATATCGCAGCTGTTCTGTTCTTCTCCACTGTCCATCCCGTGATCCCTCTCCCTGGTTTGTCATAAGAACATAAGAGACGCCAATGTTGGATCAGGCCAAAGGCCCATCCAGTCCAACCCTCTGTATCACACAGTGGCCAGAAATACCAGTGCCATCAGGAGGTCCACCAGTGGGGCCAGGACATTAGAAGCCCTCCCACTGTTGACCCCCCCCCCCAAGCACTAAGAAGACAGAGCATCACTTGCCCCAGAGTCCCTATCTATACCTTGTGGCTAATAGCCACTGATGGACCTCTGCTCCACATGCTTATCTAATTCCCTTTTGAAGCCGTCCATGCTTGTAGCCGCCACCACTTCCTGTGGCAGTGAATTCCATGTGTTAACCACTCTTTGGGTGAAGAAGTACACCACTCCAGGTGGTGGCTGGAGGTGTCCAGCTATTACAACTGATCTGCCGTTGACAGAGGTCAGTTCCCCTGGAGAAAATGGCCCCCTTGGAAGGTGGGCTCTGTGGCATTGGACCCTGCTGAGGTCCCTCCCTTCTCCAAACCCCGCCCTCCTCAGGCTCTGTAACGATTTCATGTTTAACTCTGTGTGTGTGTCTTTAAAAGTTTGGATGCATGGCTGTATGAAAGTCTAGAGTAGTGGAAACAAGCAAGTGGTGTGATTGGTGAGTGACAGAGAGGGGGAGGGGTTTTGGAAATGATTCTGTGTGGATGAGCAGATATGTCAGTCAAGAGTTACAGTTAAGACAGTTAGTGAGATGAGTTGTTAAGTTAAGCTATGTATGAGTTGAAGGGGTGTTAAGCTATGTATGAGAGATAAGAAAAAGCTTCCCTGTGTTGGTTGTTAAGTTCTGAAGTCTGTGAGAGAAGCCGTCTGTGTTGAAGCAGTTATAAGCTGAAGTTGAATGTATAAGAAACAGTAAACTTATATGGCCTAAGGAAAATATTGTTACAAAGTGACATGCCCAGATCCTTGTCAGTAAGAGGGAAAAGTGTGGGCTACACCAAGCAGTTGTTCAGTATTTAAGCCTTCCTGGTTACAATGAGTTAATCTTTTATTTGTGAATTACATAGAGTAAAAACAACATTTTAAGGTAAACCCAGACCTCCCCGTTAAGGGGTCATCACAGACTCCAACCCCCAAATCTCCAGGTATTTGCCAAGCCGGAGCTGGCAACCCTAGCTTGGGGATGTTAAGAACTCTAGTAGAAAGGGAGAGTGTCTCTCCTTTCTGGACGTCATAGAGAGAGCTCCCCGGGATCCCGTTTTTGTAGCTGACAGTCACCCAACATCAGAGAACCGAGAGTAGGTCTCCTCCAGTACACCCTGGAAGCTCAAAATGGGCAGGGGACTTGGTACTTCCTGCTATTTGGACTGTGGTGCCTTCTTAGCCGGAGACTTCTGGGTCATCTTAGAAGAGACCAGGGCTATTTTGGGGCAGGAACGCACAGGAATGGAGTTCCGGCTGGCTCCGAAGTTGGCCACGCACAGCAGGAACTCATTAGCATAATAGGCCACACCCAACAGCAGAAATCCATTAGGATTGGCTACATTAGGGGTGTGTGGCCTAACATGCAAAGGAGTTCCTGCTACAAAAAAAGCCCTGGGTTTTGACAACAAACAAGGTAAACAGAATAACAAGCGAAAGGTGGGTGTGGCTGGATAACCACACTTCTGGTAACATGGGGGTGCGTCCTAATGTGCTAATAAGCTGTGCTGTCAGGGGTGTGGCCTAATATGCTAATGAGTTTCTGGTGTTGGGTGTGGCCTATTATGCTAATGAGTTCCTGCTGGGCTTTTTCTACAAAAAGAGCCCTGGAAGAGACTCAGGTAGCTGTTCGGCTCATGATTGTCCGGAAGCGTCCGGAACACTGAGAGGGAATTGTGGGTGAGTTCCTCTTCTGAAGTTTCCTATTCCGGTTACTCTTTAATATTCTTTTTTTTCCCCTTCAAGATTGTGCCATACCAGTGTGTGGGTTTGGGGGAAGCGTTTGGGAGTGCTGAAACGCTGAGCAGTTTCTCGATTTAAAAAGCTGTGACAAGTTCAGCAAGAAGCTGCACATGTCAGACTTCTACCTGCCGCTCACTCACAGCTCAGGAGCCCCGCTCAAGGACAGATATTTCCTATCCTGTTCAGAATTACCTGTGCCCTGATGAGCAACTTCTTTCTCTCCTTCTTCTTCTCTACAGTTTGGTGTAGTGTGGTTGAGTGTGCGGACTCTAATCTGGGAGAACCGGGTTTGATTCCCCACTCCTCCACTTGCACCTGGCTGGATGACCTTGGGCAAGCCGTAGCTCTGATAAGAGCTGTCCTTGAAAAAGAGCAGTTTCTGTCAAGAGCTCTCTCAGCCCCACCTACCTCATAGGGGGTCTGTTGTGGGAAGGGGAAGGGGAAGGAGTTTGTAAGCCGCTTTGAGACTCCTTTGGGTAGTGAAGGGCAGGGTATAAATCCAATGTCTTCTTTTACCTCACAGGGTGTCTGTTGTGGGGAGGGGAAGGGAAAGGAGTCTGTGAGCCGCTCTGAGACTCCTTCGGGTAGTGAAGGGCGGGGTATAAATCCAATCTCTTCTTTCTCTCCTTCTTCTTCTTCTGTCCTTCCATTCGTCGTCTCTCTCCCACCCCTTCCTCTCTCTTGGGGAACCCATCGCTGGTGGCAGGAAGCGCAAAACCAGGTAACAGTCTGGGCAATACTTTCCTTGAGTCGCCACCGTCACGCTCTCATTGCTCGTGTCCGTTACTTCTGCGCACGTTCGGTGGGTTTTGTGGCTCTTGTCCATGGCGGCCCTTTCTGTGGCGTGGCGGTTCCCCCAAGTCTGTGACATCCTCATCTTCACACCGTTCATTTTTCTCCGTGGCCCAGCAGCCGACGTGTCCCGTGGCACACTGGTCCAGTCCTGTCGTGGCTCATTCTGTGGCACAGTATGTTTGTGGAGGTCTTTCCTCTCGCTCTGTGGCTGGTGTTTGTCAGTCTTGTCTGTGACTGCGTGCTTCAGTGGCATGCTAGTTTCGGCTTGATTTCTGTCTCTGCTATTCAGTGGCTTTGGAGAAGGGCTGGCCCCTCTTTCTGTGGGGCTGGTCGTGGTGGCTCATGTCTGGCTGCATGGCTCTACCTCCCCTCCCAGCTCCTGGCACTCTCCTTGTTGAAGCTCAGTCCGCTCTAAGATCAGAAACTCACCGAGTGATTAAAATGTGGAATTCGCTGCCGGAAGATGTAGTGATGGCCAGAGGAATAAACAGCTTGAAAAGGGGATTAGTCAGATTCATGGAGGATAAGTAGCCATGGTGACTGAGGGGAACCTCCCCATTCAGAGGCATGGATTCCTCTGAGTCCCAGAGCCAGGAGGAAACATTATGGGAAGGCCTCGGCCTCTCTGCCCTGTTGTTGGCCCTCCAGGAGAACTAGTTGGCCACTGTGTGAGATGGGAGGCTGGACTAGAGGGACCCTCACTGGTCTGATCCAGCAGGGCTCTTCTGATGTTCTTATGAAGGCCTCAGCCCTCTATGCCCTGTTGTTGGACCTCCAGGGGAACGGGTTGGCCACTGTGTGAGACAGGATGCTGGACTAGATGGACCACTGGTCGGATCCAACAGGGCTCTTCTGATGTTCTCATGAAGGCCTCGGTCTCTCTGCCCTGTTGTTGGCCCTCCAGAAGAACTGGTTGGTCACTGTGTGAGACAGGATACTGGACTAGATGGGCCCTCACTGGTCTGATCCAGCAGGGCTCTTCTGATGTTCTTATGAAGGCCTCAGCCCTCTATGCCCTGTTGTTGGACCTCCAGGGGAACTGGTTGGCTACTGTGTGAGACAGGATGCTGGACGAGAGGGACCCTCACTGGTCTGATCCAGCAGGGCTCTTCTGATGTTCTTATGAAGGCCTCAGCCCTCTATGCCCTGTTGTTCGCCCTCCAGAAGAACTGGTTGGCCACTGTGGCTAGTAGCCATTGATAGACTTATCCTCCAAGAACCTATCTAAGCCCCTTTTCAAGATGTTTATTCCTGAGTCCATCACTACATTCTCTGGCAGCGAAATCCACATTTTAATCACATTTTAATGTAAAGTAGTATTTCGTTTGGTCCATCCTGAACCTACTGCCCATCAGCTTCATTGGATGCCCTGGAGTTCTAGCCTTTCAGCAGAGGGAGAAAAAGTTCTCTCTGTCAACTCTCTCCACCCCGTGCATAATTTTATAAAACTCTATCATGCCCTCCCCGCTCAGTTGTCTCTTTTCTAAACAGAAAAGTCCCAGACTCTTCAGCCTTTCCTCATAGGGAAAGCACTCCAACCCCCTAATCTTATTGGTCGCCCTCCTCTGTACTCTTTCCAGCTCTGCAAAGGCTGTGCGCATTCTGCACCAATCAGAATTCTGCCCCCAGGAAAGTTGATGTCGGTGACCTAAATCAGCGGAGCAAATTTGTATACCTTAGTCCAGTTTTCTTCTCCCTTTTCCCAGCCATGCCAAATGGCCCCGGTACGTGAACTGTGCTGCCGTCAACCGCTGGGAATCCTGGTGGGTTTTCCCTCCTCCTAAGATTTAACCGTCTAAGGCTGCGATCACGCACACTAAATAATCCACTTTCAATCTACTTTCAGTGCACTTTCCAACTGGATTTTACTGTGGCCCAATCTGCGTCTAGCATTCGCTCCGCTGTTTTACCAAACCCACGCTGGAACGGGAAAAGATGCGTCTCAGAACCTCATTCAGATACCCCCGGGCCAACGCTGCCATACTGACTGCAGAGTCACCCCTGAATGACCATAAAACGGCCATAAATCTATGCAGACGGCCACCATAAAACCGAGAGATCAAACGAAAGCGGCATGCAGTCTGGACACTGCCATAAAATCCGACAATCGATCAGAGTGAAAGTGGCAGGCAATGCAGAGGGGAATCTCTGTTAAGAACATAAGAGAAGCCCATGTTGGATCAGGCCAATGGCCCATCCAGTCCAACACTCTGTCACACAAGGGCCAGAAATACCAGGTGCCATCAGGAGGTCCAGCAGCGGGGCCAGGACACTAGAAGCCCTCCCACTGTTGCCCCCCCCAAGCACCAAGAATACGGAGCATCCCTTGTCCCAGACTGTTTGGTAAGACAGCGGAGCAAATGCTAGATGCAGATTCCAGTTGGAAGGTGCATTGAGAGTGGATTATTTAGTGTGTGTGATCGCAGCCTAAGACTTGATTTGACTTGACTGGAGAGCCAGTCAAGTGCAGAGTAGTGGTTGTAGCGCCGGGCTAGGATCTGGGAGACCCAGGCTCGAATCCCCACCCTGCCATGGAAGCTCGCTGGGTGACCTTGGGCCAATCACACCCTCTCAGCCTAACCTACCTCACAGGGTTGTTGTGGGGATAAAGTGGAGGAAGGGAGAATGTTGTAAGCCACTTTTGAGTCCCCACGGGGGGAGGGGAAGTGGAGTATAAATGAAGTAAATAAATAATATAGTTTGCCTATATACTCCTGGGACGATTTTAGCAGGGCAAGAAACTTTGCTTCTCTTTCCAGTGCTGTGCTTGCACAGAGTCGCAGGACATGCGCAGCCCTGTCTTTAGTCAATGTGCATCAGAACTGAGCACAGCGCAACCCACTGATGCTGCTCAATGTGGCTTCTTTCCACGTCATTCTGCAGTTCGATCTGTAAAAATGCTCCGTGCTCTATTGCTCTCTGTCGTCCTTTGACTCTTGTTTCTTTCTTTCCTTCCTACTTCTGCTCTGTGCTAGGAGCACCGTGGTGAGGTGAGTCATTGGGGGACGTCAGCCCTCTGCTCTAGGGTACGCGTGTGCGTGCGTGTTTGCCTGCTCCAAGACTCACCGGCATCTAAGCTCGATTCCTGTTGTCACGACACAGGTGGCTCCGGGCCTACGAAAGCGCCGGCTCCTTCCACTTCAGCAACTACTTTGTGGGCTTCCTGTCCGAAACGACGGCCACGTTGGCGGGGGCCGGCTTCACGGAGGAAAAGGACCACTTGCGATGGTGAGCGATGATCCGGAAGGGGTGGCGGGGGTGGCCTCGGATCCCATCCTTTCGCTGCCCTGACCCCGATAGCCCAAATACTTCCCGGGGCCGACCCTGCTTATCTTCCAAGCTCTGATGAGATCGGGCCGGCCTGGGCCATCCAGGTCAGGGTAGAGACAAACAGAGACTGGTTTGCCATGGCCTGCCTCTGCGTAGCAAGCCTGGACTTCCTCGTTGGTCTCCCATCCTAACCAGGCCCTTAGCGTCTAAGCTCTGATGAGAGTGGGCCAGCCTGGGCCATCCAGGTCAGAGCAGCAGTAACTAGGAGCAGGGGTCATTTCCTGCGGGAGCACACAGGAGCGGAGCTCCGGCAGTAAGGAGCCCAGGGGGCGGACACATGCAACAAGCCCCACCCCCTGCTCCCAGCAGCAGCTGCTCCCAGCATGAGGAGCAAGAAGCAGCCAGGTAAGTTACAGAGTCCCTCCCCCCGGCCCGCCTTCAGGTACAAGCTCTCCCTCCTCTGTGAGGGCAGATCTGCACGTTCCCCCCCACCCCCCCCCATAGCTAGAAAAACCAAAAAATCCAGTGGAGCCTGAGCGGTGGGTATTGCCTTCTGACACACTTCCAGTGATGGCAGGGGGGGTGGCATAGGCAAATAAGTTACGCTAATGAGTTATGCTAATGAGCTCCTGCACCTCTTTTTCTACGAAATGACCCCTGACTAGGAGGGGGGGGGACTGGAAAAAGAGGTTGTGGAAAGGAAGTAAATTTGGGAGGTCATTAAGTGGGGCCGGAAACCATCTCGCCACTCGTTCTCTGGCAAGGCCCCCTTTGATTCTTAAGCCTGCAGTAGAAAATCCTAACCCTTGTCAGGTTTGGGGATTAGAAACTGGCTCACTTAAAAAAAAAAAATGATGCTCAGAGATTCGGGATTCCAGGGGCGATATTAAGTTGTGTGTTAACGGCCGCTCTGTGATGTGGTTGTGGCCGTGCTGATTTTGGGCACTCCTGTTGAGTACCCTTGCCGTGAAACTCGCCGGGTGGTCTCGGACTTCAGCCAAACCTGCCTCACAGGGTTGTTGTGCAGGAAAAAACGGGGGAGGGGAGAACCAGGCATGCACGCCGAGCTAACTGGAGGGAGGGTGGGGTGAAGCGCACTAAACGGATAAACGTAGGGAATCCTCCAGTTAGGTGATTTCTGATCTCTCAGTTCTAATTTGTGGGATGTTCCTCTGCTTCCGGTTTGGTGTAGTGGTTAGGAGCACAGACTCTAATCTGGGAGATCAAGGTTTGATTCCCCACTCCTCCACACGCAGCTGCTGGTGTGACCTTGGGTCAGTCACAAGTTCCTTCAGAGCTGTTCTCTCAGGAGCAGTTCTCGAGAGAGAGCTCTCTCCAGCCCTACCTACCTCACAGGGTGTCTGTTGTGGGGAGGGGAAGGGATCGTAAGCCGCTCTGAGACTCCTTTGGGTATTGAAGGGCAGGGTGTAAATCCAATCTCCTCCTCAGTAATAGAACTATGAAACTCAGGAATCCCTTTCTGTATCCTGCCCTGCATTAATTTTTCCCCTCCTCTTTTCAGGGACCTGACAGTGTCTCGCCCCCTGAATGTGGAACTGCCCCGTTCTATGGTTGAAGTGGTCACCAGCTGGAATCTGCCCATGTCCCGTTGGCTGAACTGCTGTAAGGGCTCTTGTCTTTCTGTTGTTAGTTAAGGGGGGGGGGCTTTATTTCATGGACTCGGCCTTGGTACATCTGGTAACAGGTCCTTCTGTAGGAAGTTTGAAGGTATAGGACCTTTACAGCGGCAGTTCTCAACCAGTGGTACACATACTACCAGTGGGACACAGAAGGAATTTAGGTAGGACAGTGGGTTGTCCATCAGGGTTTCCGTGAGCCATGAAACTGACCAATGGCAGGGGCTTGGCCAAAGGAGGAAGTTTGCTGCCACCAGCCAAAGGAGGCATCTCGGTTGCTTCCATGCCCTGCTGATAAGGTTCCCGGAGGCCTGGCTAGCCAAGAGAATGCTAAGCAAGATGGACCGTCACCTACTTCTTCTTATATTTGCAACTCTGGGCCCTTTGCCAAGCACTTCCCACTGGTTTAATGCCTGCAGGAAGTCTTCCATGGCATAGACGCAGCAACCGTTAGATCATCAGATGTTGGCAGTGCTCTCCCTTGGTCACATCTTAAGGTGACCGAAAGATAAGAGCAATCTGTGCAGATCAGAGCGATCTCTGTTCACAAACAGGTTCACGAAAGCGCCAAGCCAATTTGTTGCCATCAGATGAAGCAACATAGGGGAGGTGTGTAGATGACCAGATCTTGGCAGTAGCTTACCTGGGAACAGGAAAAGGCTTTTGGTTGGTTTGTTTTGCATCTTGGTAGAGGATTCTGGAAAGAGGAGGCCATCTTGTTGGGGGCATAGAAGGATGCCCAGTTACTAATGCTTTCTGTTTTCCAGATGTCTTTAAGAACTCCCTGAAACTGGGCACCTTCTCGGCAATCATCGTAACCTATGCCGCCAGCGCCCTCTTACACGTGAGTATCTCATGTACACAGTTTATAAAAAGTCTGTTCCTGGATGCCATAGCTTGGTCACATCCCTGCGATCTATGCAGGTAGGAGCCATTTCAACTCACTACTTATTTAGTCTCAAGATGGGTAGCTGTGTTAGTCTGTCTGTAGCAGCAGAAAAGAGCAAGAGTCCAGTAACACCTTAAAAACTCACAAAATTTCAAATGTTATGAGTCTTTAAGGTGCTACTGGTCTCTTGCTCTTTTCTATCACTACAGACAGACTAACATGGCTGCCCATCTGTATCTGTCCCCACGGGCAGCACCACATTTAGCCGTACAGAATGGAAATCCATCAGTCTTGTGAAGAAACTTGCACAGGTACAAACAGACATCTTCTTTCTTGCCAAATGCAGAAGAGTTAACACTGTACCAAAGGGACTGAGAATAAAAAATCCACTACAATCCACTTGCCCCACAAACTACGGTGAGAGTTTGCGTCATGCATTCTCCAAGAAGCCACTGAAACATTTGGTCAGCATCCTGTAGCAGAAACAGAAACTGATCAAGGAAAAATCTCCGACCTTCCGTCGTGGCTCAGAGCAGTTTAGGAAAACCTGTGGGATGAAATAAAAGCACAATTCACCACCACTGCCTCAAAAAAGATACTTAAGAACTTAAGAGAAGCCATGTTGGATCAGGCCAATGGCCCACCCAGTCCAACACTCTGTGTCACACAGTGGCCAAAACCCAGGGGCCATCAGGAGGTCCATCAGCGGGGCCAAAACTCCAGAAGCCCTCCCAGTGTTGCCCTCCAAAGACCAAGGATACAGAGCATCACTGCCCCAGACATAATACCGTTCCATCTATATATTGTGGCTGAGCCACTGATGGACCTCTGCTCCATACTTGCAGTCTATGCCCCTTTTAAAAACCCTGGCTAACTGAGTAGTCTTGTAGCACCTCCTGAAAATTTCTAGAGACAGACCCCTCTGCCTCCTCGAGGAACTGGTACTCTTGTGTGAAAGGCATGATGGGAAAAGGCCCATCCTAGTAGTTGAAGCCAAGTGGGCTACCCAAAGCCAGGGACAACTAGCAGGTGGCAACCTCAGGGCTACAACTGGAGCCACGGGGACCAGTGTTCCCTCTAAGCTGAGGCAGTGTGAGCTAGCTCACCGTTTTTTTAGCAGCCAAATCGCTCGCTCACAACTTTTAATGCCAGTGGCTCACAAAGTAGAATTTTTGCTCACAAGACTCCACAGCTGAGAGGGAGCATTGATGAGGGCATATGGGAAGTAGGGTTACCAACCTCCAGGTGGGGCCTAGAGACCTCCTGGGATGACAGCATATCTCCAGACGTCAGAGATCGGTTCCCCTGGAGAAAATGGCAGCTTCAGAGGGCGGACTCTACGACGTCACATCCTGGCTGGGGGCCCTCCCCAAACCCCACACTCTCCAGGCTTCTTGGGCAAGTCACTTCCTCAGCCAGTAACCTACACCTCACAGGGTTGTTGTGAAGGTAAAAGGGAGAAGAGGAGACGGATGTCTGTTGCCTGAGCTTTTGGAGCAACGGCGGGATAAAAATGTCCTAAATAAAACCATCTCTCGATTGAGCTACAGACCAATTTCAATGCAGCTTGATTCAAAGGATCAGACTGCTGCTATTAGCCAAAGCATGGTGGTTTGGAAATAAGTGCCATCATACTGAATGGGATTTACTTCTGAGTACATGTACTTAATGGCGCTGTGGTGGCTCAAGTGGTTAAGCCGCTGAACTGCAGGCTGTGGAAGGTCGGTAGTTCAGCAGTTCGAGACCCAGGTGCCACATGACGGAGTGAGCTCCCGTCTCTAGTTCCAGCTCCTGCCAACCTAGCAGTTTGAAAGCAAGACATTGCAAGTAGATAAATAGGTACCACTTTGGTAGGAAGGTAAGAGCGTTCCGTGCGCCTCGGCGTCCAGTCATGCCGGCCACATGACCACGGAAACGTCTTCGGACAGCGTTGGCTCTTCGGCTTTGAAACGGAGATGAGCACCGCAACCCTAGAGTCGGATTCGACTGGCTTTCGAGCAAGGGAAACCTTTACCTTTTACATGTACTTAAGCTCGGGGGGCGGGGGGGCTAGATACTGTTGTTTGTGACCTTCTTTTTGCTTCCTCTTAGGGGCTGAGTTTCCACCTGGCCGCTGTGCTGTTATCTCTTGGCTTCATCACTTACATTGAACATGGTGAGTCTTGACTGTGTTTCTGCCGGGGAGGAACTTCCTGTCTTTCTGGCTCTCCCCACCCATTCACTTCCTCCCGTCTAGTCCATCCGTTGATTTCCTGCTCAGAAAAAACCCCCAGACCTACCCTGGGAGTTGCTCTGAGCAGACACTAGAACTCTTACCTAGAATTGACCTAGAATTTTTGAAGATTTTTAACTCTCAAGAGCTCATCCCCCCCCACCCAATCTTGTTAGTCTGTAAGGAGTTACGGGACCCGAATCTAGGTCTTCCACTGCAGAGCAAACCGGCTTCTCTCTGAAGCAGGGGTCGTTTCGTAGAAAAAGAGCTAGGGGAACTCATTAGCATAACTCATTAGCATATGCCACACCCCCTGACATCACCGGAAGTGTGTCATAAGGCCACACCCCCTGACATCACTGGAAGTGTGTCATGAGGCCACACACCCCGCCCCCAACGGTCCTGGCCGCCACCGCCGGCCTTGCAGCTCCACTGCCGAGCCCCATGAGGGACCCGGCGGGAGTGCGAGGAAGCCCCGCCAAGGCCCTCCCTGGCCTCAGGCAGGCAGGGGTGGGGAGAGGCAGGGAGGAAGCAACTTACCCTCCCTCTTCTCCTGCCTCCTCCTGGCTGAATGAGGGCCGGAAGAGGGGCGGCCGGAAGCAGGGGGTGGGGCTTCGTCATGTGCCCCCACCCCCCTGTACCTCACCCGGGGGAACTGCGATCCCCCGCGATCCCCCCCCGAAATGACCTCTGCTCTGGAGCCTTGCTCAGGCCTTGAGGGCCTTGGCTTCCTTCATTGAGTCCGTCTATCTCCTGTTGGGTCTCCCTCTTTTCCTGCCACCTTCCACTCCCAACATGTTGTGTCAACCACCCCTTCTTTGAGCACAAATTGCTTTGGGCTTTGGGCTCTGTACCTTCAAGCCCCTTGACGTGTGTGTCGGTGTGGGTTTCCCCTAGTTCTTCGGAAGCGGTTGTCGGTCATATTCAACGCCTGCATACTCTCCAAGAGGTGCCAGCCCGGGTGTTCGCATCGCCACAACACGGTGAGAGATCTGTTGCAAATGCCAAGGGTCAAAGGATGCTGTTGGTCCCGTGAATGTTTCTTTCCCGCCTATCCCAAGCATTTAGGTAGAGTGAACCAGAGTGATGTAGTGGTTAGAGTGTAAGATTAGCCTATGGGGATCCTTACTCTGCCGTGAGTGCTCGCTAGGTGACACTGGGCCTAGTCACACACTCCCAGGCTAACCCACCTCACAGGGTTTGTTTATTTATTTAAAACATTTATTAGCCACCTTTTACATAAGAACATCAGAAGAACCCTGCTGGGTCAGACCAGTGGTCCATCTAGTCCATCATCCTGTCTCACACAGTGGCCAGCCAGTTCCTCTGGAGGGCCAGCAACAGGGCAGAGAGGCCGAGGCCTTCCCCTGAGAAGAACATCAGAAGAGCCCTGCTGGATCAGACCAGTGAGGGTCCATCTAGTCCAGCATCCTGTCTCACACAGTGGCCAGCCAGTTCCTCTGGAGAGCCAACAACAAGGCATAGAGACTAAGGCCTTCCCCTGATAAGGACATAAGAAGAAATCTGCTGGATCAGACCAGTGGTCCATCCAATCCAACATCCTGTCTCACACAGAGGCCAACCAGTTCCTCTAGATGGCCAACAACAGGGCACGGAGGCCAAGGCCTTCCCCTGATGTTGCCTCCTGGGTCTGGGTTTCGGAGGCTGACTTTCTCTGAGCATGGAGGTTCCCCTCAGCCACCGTGGCTAGTAGCCATTGATAGACTATCTAATCCCCTTTGAAAGCTGCTTATTCTTGTGGCCATCACTACGTTCTCTGTCAGCAAAACCCCACATTATTTCCTTTTCTCCATCCTGAACCTTCTGCCTGTCAACTCCATTGGATGCCCTCGAGTTCTAGTATTTTGGGAGCTCCAGGCAGCGTACAACATAGATAAAACACATTAAATAAACTTTGTTAAAAACATAAAAGCCAAAATTTAAAATCACACCTCAGGATTGCTGATAAACTTAACCAAAGGCGGTTGTTGTGAGGATAAAATGGAGGAGAGGAGGAGGATAAAAGTGTCTTTGGGCCTCCGCTGTGGAGAAAGGCGAGGTATAAACAAAGTAAATAGATCTTTCCTAGCCTGGCCTCCTGAAATCCTTTCCCCTGTAAGTAGTTGGGGCTGGGGTGGGGGCAGTTGCCCACCTTGGGGGCCTGATGCAGCTAAAACCATCTCCAGTTTGGTATAGTGGTTAAGTGCACGGACGCTAAACTGGGAGAACCGGGTGTGATTCCCCGCTCCTCCACTTGCACCTGGCTTGATGACCTTGGGCAAGCCACAGTTCTGTCAGAGCTGTTCTTGAAAAAGAGCAGTTTCTACCAGAGCTCTCTCAGCCCCACCTGCCTCACAGGGTGTCTGCTGTGGGGAGGGGGAGGGAAAGGAGTTTTTCAGCTGCTCTGAGACTCTGAGTGAAGGGCAGGGTATAAATCCAATCTCTTCTTCTTCTTCTTCCTTGCTCCCCACCCTGGTTTGGAGGGGAGATTCCTGGCTGCCCGAAGCCTGAGGCCTTCGTTTCTTCTCCCACAGGATCTCTGGGTTCGCCTCCTCAATTTGCTCTTCGGGGCGCTCGCAGTCTTTCACCTGGCCTACCTCGGGTCGTTATTTGACATGGATGCCGATGACTCTGTGGAAGAGCAGGTAAGATGGGCGTGGGGGGTGCGGGGACACGGGTGGCAAAATCTGGGCCCAGGTGGGAGTTGTGTTGGCCACATTTTTTGGGAGAACCGATGAATAGGGGTGCCAAGTCTGGGTTGGGAAATTCCTGAAGATTTTGGATTTGGGAGCAGAGCCTGTGAAGGGTTGGAAGGGTTGCTAGGCTCCCCCATCCCCGGATGTGGGGGGATTCCCCCACCACCAGGCCCCGCCCCCTGCCACCAGTGAGCTGGCCAGTGGGGGGGGGCTGGCCAGGAGCAGGAAGGAGGCCCAAGCTATGGGGAAAGCAACATGGTGACATCACGTTCCAGCAACGCTGCAACGACATTCTGGTATTTGGGCAAAAACTCTGTGGTGGAAGCCATTTTTTACCATAGTTTTTGCCCAAATACCAGAGCATCGCCGCAACAGCATGATGACGTCACTTCCAGTACACACCGGAAGTGACATCGCCACACCGCCAGCAACGTAGCCTGGGCCTCCCTCCCACTCCTGGTAAGACCTTCCCCGTCCCTCACTGGTTTCTAGGAGGGACCTGGCAACCTAAGCGTGGGTAGCGGGAGGGGCCACAGTGGGGTATCATGCCGCTGAGTCCACTCTTTCAAGCAGCCATTTTCTCCAAGGGAACTGATCTCTGTTGTCTGGAGATCGGTTATAATTCTAGGAAATCTCTGTGGCCCACCTGGAGGTTGGCAACGCTACCAACGAAGATCCACATCATCCTGCGAAGCACAATTGGCCCTGATTTCTGAACTGGCCCCGATTACAGGCGGGGGCGGGGGGGGCTTCGTAGAGGGCTGGGTCCTTTGGGGGCAGATCCTGAGGGCCTTGGGCCTGCAGGCGTCCAATGCCTTGCCAGAAGAGGGACCCATTGGGGGCAAAAGGAAGCGAAGAGGAGGACAGTCTCTTCTTCATGGGGAGAACCGGAGTTCAGCTTAGGAATGAAGTGCTGGCATGGAGAATCACCCAGTCCTCACAACTATGGGACCGCCTCTCCAGTTACAACCCCAACGCCACGCTCCATTCGGTCATCATCTAGGAGCCTCTAGTGGGTGCCTGGTCCCAGGATGGCTTGGCTAACTGTCACCAGGGGAAGGGCCTGCTCAGTTGTGGCCCCTCCCCTGTGGAATGCACTCTTGGATGACGCACGTGCCCTCCTGGACTTGTTTAGTTTCCGCAGGGCCCACAAGGCCAAATTGTTTAGGTTGCCCTTCGGAGGGTAATCCACATGTTTGGGGCAGAGTGTGATCCCTTTAAAAAGTAGGGTCAATGCCCTATTCCCGTGACCCGAGTCTGCTCATCCACTTTGAAATGTCATGTTTTGCCTTCAGTGGCACCTTTAACACCAAGAACATTTAATTCTTGGTATAAGCTTGCACACAAAACTTTATTCCCAGAATTAAACTCCCTTGGTCTTAAAGGTGCCGCCAGACTCAAACTTTGTCCTGTTGCTTCAGACCAACGCAGCGACCCGCCTGAATCTGTTTTGCCTTTGTTATGCTTCCGTTTCCCATGGTCCCTCCTTCCTGCCTCACGTTGTATTTGTCATTTTTATTTCCTTGTCAGTATTTTTAGCTCAGGTTTTAACCAATCCCTCTGTATTTGTCGCGATCATAGATCAGCCAGGATTGACAAAGAGAGAGAGAGTCATCCGCACATCCCTCTACAATAAAATTTCAGAGATAGAACAGGCTGATTTCAATAGGGCAGACATAGATCGTAAAATGACTTAACCAGCTGCTTCCTTGTTGAAGATACTGAGGTGCAACATTTGGCCAGTTTAAGGGTGGTTTCGTTAGAACTATCTGTGAGGTGGAGGAAAATATAAAATTCCTCAAGTCTGACTGGAAGATCTGATAAGATTAGAGTTATGTATAAAAACCGAATCTCCCTATACAAAGGACAATACCGTCACATTGTTTTAATTGTTGGAAAAAGTACAGAAAAGGGCAACTAAAATCATGAAGGGGGTGGAATACCTTCCCTATGAGGAAAGGTTAAAGAGGTTAGGGCTCTTTAGCTTGGAGAAATGACGATAGAGGGGTAAAATGATAGAGGTTTACAAAATTATGCATTATCTCACAATACAAGAACTTGTGGGCACTCAATGAAATTAAGGAGCAGTAGGCTTAGAACCAGATCAAAGGAAGTAGTTCATCACCCCAAGAGTGGAATTCACTGCCACTGGAAGTGGTGGCGGCTACAAGCATAGACAGCTTCAAGATGGAGTTGGATAAACATATGGAGCAGAGGTCCATCAGTGGCTATTTGCCACAAGCTATGTCTGGGGCAGTGATGCTCTGTATTCTTGGAGCTGGGGGGGGGCACAGTGGGAGGGCTTCTGGAGTTCTGGCCCTGCTGTGGTGGTCCTCCGGATGGCACCTGGGTTACATGGGTCACTGGCCTGATCCAGCATGGCTTCTCTTATGCTCTTATGTTTTAATGTGTTGTTGTTGGTTTTAATGGCTGATAAGATGTGAACTTACTCTGTATGTTTTGACTGGGTTAGCTGCATTACGAGGACAGATAAGCGGGGTACACATTACGTAAAGCAAAAATAACGTTTGTCACCCTTTGCTCCCTCCCAGGGCTACGGCATGTCTTACACTATCTACAAGTGGTCCGAGCTGAGCTGGGCCAGCCACTGGGTCACCTTTGGGTGCTGGGTCTTCTCCAGGCTCACCGCGGCCTCTGCGTGGACTTGAGGAGATGGAGCGGGAGGACGATAGAAAAGGTGGAGCTCAGGACCTGCCTTTCCCTCAAAGACAATTGGATGCCGTCGAGGACTCGAACCTTCCAGACGCTGCCTGATCCCTTTCTCTAGAGGACCCTAATTCAGGGAAAGGGCCTGTAGCTGGGATGACCTTAGGTGAATCCTGACCCATAGCCTGAAAAGGAAGTAAATTAGGTCAAACAGAGGACTGCTGAGAGAGAGAGAGAGATATCAAAGTGCGCTGAGGTAAAAAAGAAAATTCTCTTGAGAGCTCAAAGTGCGCTGAGGTAAAAAAGAAAATTCTCTTTCCTATCCACCAGATAGCTCCCTGGGAAAACAACAGCTTGTACCCCTTGGGAAATGTTTGGGGGGGCCCTCTAGTACCAGTCTATGGCAACTGTACTAGCTGTTCTCCCCCCCCCCCTGTCATCGTATGATTAAACCAGTTGCCCCCTTTGAAAGCAATGCATGCTCTCTCTTTACCTCCCGCTCATTCTGGGGCCTGCACCCACTGTGGTCCTGGTGTCTCTCGCTTTTGCTGGCACTGCCGACTTTTATGCCGTAACACTCCGATGATCAGCCAGCTGGAATGTTTGTCTTTAATTTTTTAAAAAAAATTGGGGGGGGGATGTGGGTTTGAAAATATCCCCTTTCCTAGCTCGGAAGGTAGGGCGTGGCGACGCTTCACCAACCTTTGCCATCCAGCATGCAAAATAAAAGGATGCAAATCCAACAGTTTTGCATAATTCATTTTTGTTTCCGAGATCCTTGGATTCGATGCGTCTGGAATTTTTGTTCGGTAGTAGCAGAAAGAAGAAAAGGGTATCGAGGATACGGCTGGGGAGGTGGGAAGGCAGAGGCTACCCGTGCTGAAAGAGCAAAGACCTAGGCATAGCACTGAAACAATCTCTTCCTGGGCCACTAGAGGTTTTTTCCCGGACACATGTTCTCTTCATTTGGAATGTGGACTAGAAACTTGCTCCATTTTTTTTGGTCCAAATTAAAGCTAAAATGGACTCAGGGTACGAAGTGGAGAATACCAGTGGCCCTAAACATACTGTTCTTCTAAATTAATTAATCTGCAATAATGATTAGGCCCTCTCTTCCATGCTTATGAATGCGGGTTGCCATCCTCTTTCCATTCAAAAATACGTATTAAAAGCAGTGTTCCCTCTAAGCTGAGTTAGTGTGAGCTAGCTCACAGTTTTTTAGCCTCCGGTTCACAGATTTTTGTCTCCGCTCAGGAAGGAGGGCTCCAGAGCAAACTGATTTATGCAGCAGCCAAATCGCTGGCTCACAACTTTAATGCCAGTGGCTCACAAGGTAGAATTTTTGCTCACAGGACTCCACAGCTTAGAGGGAGCACTGATTAAAAGCCAAGCTTGAGTCCAAGAGCACCTTAAAGACCAAGGAGATTTCCAGGGTAGACGCTTCCAAGAGGCAAAACTCTCTTCCTCAGATAACCTGACCAAGCAAGCTTCAAGTCTCCAAAAACTGTACCCTGGAGATCTTATTGGACTCTCAGGTGCTGCTGGACTCGACCCTTGTTCTTCTGTTGAAGGGAACACCAGCACAGCTACCCACCTGAACTGATGTTAAAAGCAGGGAGGGGAGAATACGGCATCTATCTCCCGTGCCATTCTCCATCCACCATCCAGGGAGTTTATACCAAAAAGTCCACCGGGGGGATATTGTCAGTGTCCCAGTCAAGTCACTCGTCACACACACTTTCTTGGTTGAAAGTTTTATTAGAAGATATGAGATGTTCAGGGAATGAACTCCTTGTCAGAACTGGGGTGGTAAGGCAGGAAAGGGGCATATAGTTACGGTCGCACATTCCATTCTTCCACGTCAGCAATACTACCCAGACCATGAGAAATATACGGTCCATCCCTAGCTAATCAAAGACGTTTCTCCAAGGACAACTTCCCGTGTGGAAGATGTCTCTTTGGGGCGGCATAGAAGAGCCACAGAGGCAAGCATTTCTACTCCTACACGCATACACTCACTCCCCCCTCCCCTTTCAGGAATGTGGTGGCAGGCGAGGGCAGGTGATAAGGGCCCTGAAACAACACTCTAAGGGAAAGCAGGAGGGAAAGGTTAAAACAATAAGCACAGGGAAGATACATCAGAGCTTTGAGGCAATAATACAACAGGTACAGGTGGTCAAATCAACCTGAGCCTGACAGATATTGAGCTAGGGTGAGTTAGATTACTTTACCTCACGTTGCATCTTCACTTCTCCAACCTCCCCACCCGCCCAAGAACCCTATGGTAGGTTCCACTCAGCAGTGTCATCGCTTGCTTAAGCCCTGCAGTTAGTGGATGCACGAAGCTGCCTTATACCATATCAGACCTTGGGTCCATCCAGGTCAACATGGTCTACTCAGACTGGCAGCGGCTCTGTGGGGTCTCAGGCTAGGGTCCTTCACATCACCGGCAACCTGATCTCTTTTAACTGGAGGTGCCGGGAATTGATCCTGGGACCTTCGGGTATGCAGAGCAGATGCTCTGGCACTGAGCCACAGCTCCTCCCGATCGCCTGCTGCGGGAATGACGCCCATGCTTGCTAGAATGGCTTGTGCGACAACCACTGTCCCCCCCTGCTCATTAGAAAGGGAATGAGAGGGCCAGATGAAGCGCAGAATGAATGTGACGGGGGAGCGTGGACACGCCTTGCTATGGAGGTCATTCTGCAGCATAGCAGCTCCCGCGAACGGAAGCTAAGGGCGGGGCCACTGAGAGGCGGCAACCAGGAAGACAAAATTTGGGGGTCCAAGTCAGCTGGAGGGCTAGAAAATAGCATCATGCTATTTTTACAGAATGGAACGCTACTCTGTATTCTCGGTGCTTGGGGGGCAACAGTGGGGGGGCTTCTGGCCCTCCTGGGTTCTGGCCACTGTGTGACACAGAGTGAGTGTTGGACTGGATGGGCCATGGGCCTGATCCAACATGGCTTCTCTCATGTTCTTACACCAAGACTCAGATAAAGAATACACACACGTGTAATAATAACAATGGTCTCCCAGAAGCAGGATGTCGTGGAGATCGGCGACATAAAGTGAGTGTTGGACTGGATGGGCCATGGGCCTGATCCAACATGGCTTCTCTCATGTTCTTACACCAAGACTCAGATAAAGAATACACACACGTGTAATAATAACAATGGTCTCCCAGAAGCAGGATGTCGTGGAGATCGGTGGGTCGAAACGGGACTGGGGTGGGGAGAGGCAGAAAAGTACTATTCATCCCTGGAGCCATTCCTAAATGGCAAAGTAGAGACCAAAGAGTGACTTACTTGGTAGGGAGAAATGCGTTCCACCCAAGAATTCACCCTTAGGTTTTAATTACTGTGGCTGCTGTCTGTCCATGTACAGAAGCCCAGTTGTAGACTAGTAACTGGCAGAAAGGAGGGCTGAAGAAAGCGGCCATCGAGCTAAACTCTTCCTTTTGAGGCAGGAAGATTCCAATAAGCCCCGGGTGGGACAGACTCCTCAAGTTAAACTAAATTTTCAGGACAGGAGGGAGAATTGCTCTTGCTGTTATGCTTGTATCCTGCTCTTGGGAGCACAAGTCACAATGGACTAAGTTTTTACTCCATTTTGTCCATGCTGCTAGAGACAATGGGAGGAAGACCTAACCAGGAGAGCTAAGGAAATGAGGAACTTTAAATGACTGCAACTTCAAGTAAAGCTAGCCTGTCCCAAATGAAACATAATTTAGAAAGTACCTAGTGGAAGGAAAGAGGATTGCATCCCCCCCCCTCACCTTTTCTTTGTTCCCTTGCTCAGCCTGAAATGCTTGAATATAACACATGCAACCTTTTTATTCATTTATCAAACTTTGTTATATTTTGAACAGTCTACGCCTGAGCTCTGGAAAAACACCGTGCTTATTTGGTCTTGCTGCCTGAAGTGTGGTAACAGGGAGAGGCAGCAGAATAGCTGGCCCCCCGCCCCCCAATGTCCAGGTCACTCACAGCAACACAAACTTTACAAAATTATGCTGCAGGAGAATTAAGAGTGGAACGAGAAGAAGAAGAAGAGACTGGATTTATACCCTGCCCTCCCTCCCCGAAGGAGTCTCAGAGCGGTTTACAATCTCCTTTCCCTTCCCCTCCCCACCACAGACACCCTGTGAGGGAGGTGGGGCTGAGAGAACTCTTTTGAGAACTACTCATGAGAAAACAGCTCTGAAAGAACTTGTAACTCACCCAAGGTCACAGCAGCAGCTGCATGTGGAGGAGTGGGGAATCAAAACCGGTTCTCCCAGATTAGAGCCCGTGCTCCTAGTAACCACTGCACCAAATATCAGAAGCAAATGTCACTGGATATGATTTAGCTCTGATTAGATCTGGACTTTTTCCATATGGCAACCCTTCACTGTGGTTTCCTGACAATGCATCCTTGTGGCAATAGGGCTTCCACATGCATTTTTCCTTGCCCCAGTCTCCACAGAAGCCGTTTCACTTCCCTGTGTGACTGAAGGGGCTTTCCTCCATTTTTTTTTAAAGAAATGGTAATTGACATACCCATGTACCAGGGTTGATATGTCAACTACCATTTGTTTTTTGTTTGTTTCTTTAAAGCCTCAAAAGGTCCTCCATTGGGACACACGGAGGGGGGGGGGATAGCTGCCGCAGGGACAGAGGAAAAATGTTTTCTGTGTGGACAGAAGAGCCAGGAAAATTGAGACTTTCCCACCCGCATAGCAGCCCTCCAGTTGTTGTTGTGATCGGTCCCAAAGCAGGTTTGGTAAAGATCACAGAAAAGTGGGGAAACCAGAAAACTCAATACTTTCGTGGGGAAGAAGAAGAAAAGAGATTGGATTTATACCCCACCCTTCACTACCCAGAGGAGTCTCAGAGCGGCTTACAAACTCCTTTCTCTTCCCCTCCCCACAACAGCCACCCTGTGAGGTAGATGGGGCTGAGAGAGCTCTTGACAGAAACTTTTTCAGGAACAGCTCTTGCCAGAACTATGGCTTGCCCAAGGTCATCCAGCAGCTGCAAATGGAAGAGTGGGGAATCAAACCCAGTTCTCCCAGATTAGAGTCCACGCACTTAACCACTACAACAAGCTGGGGGGGGGGGACCCGACCTGCTTCCCAGTAGCACCTAAGCAGTTTAGAACATTCTTCAGCTATCGATGGGCTGCTACTGAAATGTGAGAGGTTGGCCTTGAAGACGAAAACTTTGAAAGGGGAGTGGAGCCAGCACCCCGTCCCATCAAGATCTCTTTCCATCAACATTTCTTTGCTGATTACCATGGAGTTTTACAACATTTCTCAGTAAATTACTGTCAAGTTGGATTTTTAAAGTACCAACTTATGGTGTGATTATTTGAACGGATCCTTTGTGATATGTGAATACCTCTAACTGGTTTCTCATTTAGTATTTAATGTTTAGTGTCAGCACTGTGAAATAAATCTCTATAATCACACAGATACTTTTTTCCCTTATACGCTGGTGTCACATACTTAGAACTTTCAGTTGGATTGCCGTGTGGCTCGGCTACTATCGTACCCTCCAGAATTCCTTGCCTCCCCACAGGACAC
>NW_015173761.1:0-5961 GCF_001447785.1 Gekko japonicus
GAATCCAGGCATCTCAATGGGGTTGCTATTGCACTGGTCTGTAGTCCTGATTCAGCGCCATAGCACTCCTAATAGAATGTTTTTTTTAAAAAAAAAAACCTGTCAGGGAGGTTGGGTGTGCAGGGGGGGGGGAATGGCGGGGAAAGAGGGCGGAGTCTGAAATGACACACCGCTTCAGAGACGGCTCCTTACCGGTAGGGGAAAGGCTGTGTGAAATGGCCATCCCTGTACCAGTTTAGTGCATGACGGTACAATAACAGTTTTAAAAGGGTAATGTGAAATTCCCCATTATGTGCACCATAAAAAGTATAAAGAAAAATGGAAGTGACATCACATCACTCTAGGAATCACCAGAAACTCTATGGTAAAACCCTACAGTACAAAAGAGGGAAAGGTAGTTTGGAGCCAAGGTGTGTTTACCCAAATTCTGGTAGCCATAATAGACTTCTTATTAGCAGCAACTCACATTAATTCCAGAATGTTTAATTGACATAGAGCAACCAATAATAAACTAGTTTATCCTAATACTGGTATCTTGTGTCCTCATTTGGGATTATTGGTATAATGCAGTTTTATTTATTATTGGACCGCCTGTATAGCTTTCTGCCCCCCAAGCCTGTCCAGGAATGGGAGGGAATCCTATACTTTTACAATACATTAAACAACAACCCAGAAAGGTAGGCTACCCTCTCTGGAGTCAGAACAATATGCCACCAGAACCTCTGCAATATTTCCCCCCCCCCAACCTGAGATCAGAAGTTCAAAATTTCAGTGGTATCTAGTGTTTAGCACATTAGCAACTCTAACTCAGAATTGCACAATTTACCAAGGTAGCATGTGTGGTCTGAGTGCTAGGCTACAAGATTTAGACTTAGAATTCAGTTACAACCTCAAAGACAAGTTAGAAACAAGAATAATATTTTATTCAGGCAAACGTATTTAGGCAAACATATTGAGAGGGTGGTGGCATCACATCTACAGGGCTACCTGGATGAGGCTTCCATCCTCGATCCCTTCCAGTCCAGCTTTCTCCTGGGTCATGGGACAGAGACAGTACTGGTCGCGATGACTGACGATCTTTGTAGGCAACTGGATCGAGGCAGCGTGGTGGCACTGGTGCTGTTAGATCTGTTGGCTGCGTTCGACATGGTCGACCACCAGTTGCTGGCCCGCCGCCTCGCCAATGTGGGGATTCAGGGGCTTGCCCTTCAATGGTTCGCCTCTTTTCTCCAAGGTCGGGGACAGAGGGTGGCGATGGGGGACCAGCAGTCCCGAAGGCACCCCCTTTAATGTGGGGTGCCCTAGGGAACTGTGCTGTCCCCAATGTTGTTTAACATCTATATGCGCCGCCTAGCCCAGATTGCCCAGAGGTGTGGGCTTGGGTGTCATCAATATGCTGATGATACCCAGCTCTATCTGATGTTGGACGGCCAGTCGGACTCTGGTCCCGACGACCTTTCTCAGGCGTTACAAGGCGTGGCTGGTTGGCTCAGACTGAGTCTGTTGAAATTAAACCCGGCAAAGACGGTGGTCCTGGGCCTGTGTTGGACTGGTCAGGAGCTGGGGCTCCCTCTCCCGACCTTTGGCGGGGTGCCTTTGGTGCCTGTGTGGGAGGTTAGGAGTTTGAGTGTGCTCCTGGACTCCTCGTTAACGATGGAGGCCCAGGTGGCAGCCACTGCCAAGTCAGCCTTTTACCATCTGCGGCTGGCCTGGCAGTTGGTCCCCTACCTCGACCGTGAGGACCTGGCCACTGTGATCCATGCGATGGTCACTTCAAGGCTGGACTACTGTAACGCTCTCTACGCGGAGCTGCCTTTGTCGCAAATCCAGAAGCTGCAGCTAGTGCAGAATGCTGCAGCTAAGCTGCTGATGGGCCTCTCTAGGCAAGACCACATCCGGACGGTGCTGCAAGCGCTGCACTGGCTGCCAATAGCATACCGGATTTGCTTCAAAGTGCTGGTTCTTACCTTTAAAACACTGAATGGCCAGGGTCCGGCTTACCTAAGGGACCGCCTCTTCCCGTATGTCCCCTCAAGAGCACTACGATCGGGGAGTCTCCACGTCCTGGAAGTTCCAGGCCCCCAAGACGTGAAGTTTGCCCAAACTAAGGCCAGGGCATTTTCAGTGGTGGCTCCTACCTGGTGGAAAACTATTCCACCACTGAGATACCATCTTACCATCTACCCTATTACTGGGGGGGTAGATGTCGCCCGGCAGAGATGGGGAAAATACCATTCCTGGTGCTCACGCCATTTAATAAAGCTCGCTGTCAATGCGGGATGCTGCACATCTTGGGGATTTTATGTAGAATATTAGAGCACCGAATTTTACTATGTATGTAACATTGTTTTACTGTTTTTATCTTTCTAATTCGGCATTGCCGCTTGTTAGCCACCCTGAGCCGTTTGGGTAGGGTGGGATATAAATCCCAAAATAAATAAATATACATAAATTCAGCACAGAGTATTGCAATTAGACTATAAGATTTCAAAATAAGAAACCTAAGGCAGTTTGCCTTAACTACGCATTAGAGATATGCATAATTACCAGTACAGTGTACATGTTCCAAAAGTGTCCAGGATACAGTCCAGTTAGGTGCAAAGGGATTTTTAGGAACAATCCCATCTTTGCCCTCCATGTGCTCTAAGGCACAAAGCAGTCCTTTTTCTCTTCCAGGGAGTACATGTCCAGGTGCAATAAACAGGCAACAACAGAAGACCAAGAAGCAAGAGCAGAACAAGAACAAGGGACAGAGAGAGTCTCTCTCATTGGGTCTGAACAGATATAGCCCAATTTCAGTCAAAATCAGTTGTGGCCATGCAGCCAACTGTGAGTGAGTATGGGATGTGGCCAATTGTTAGTTGCCATGGTTGCAACACAGGAATGGCTAGGAGTTTGGAGGCCACACCTGCAGGCATGTGACCCCAAATTCCAACTACTTCATTATGTACGTGACATCTCGCATGGCAAGCGCCACCAGTTCTGGCTTTCAGCATGAACGTGTGAAAGAATGTGGGTTTATGGCATGCTATTGAGGCCATGGAGCCCACCATTTGGCTTGTAGCAGGAAACAAGGCACACCGTTATCAGCAAGACATCCCAGGGGAAGGCAGGGGCTTTTAGAAATCAATATTTCTATACACCGCCTCTCCTGGTATATCCCCTCAAAGAGCATTATGCTTAGCTGATAAGAACTTTCTTGTGGTCCCTGGCCCAAGAAATATCCAGCTGTCCTTGGCCAGGGCCAGTTTGGTGTAGTGAGAGCCAGTTTGATGTAGTGGTTAGGAGTGTGGACTCTAATCTAGGAGAACTGGGTTTGATTCCCCACTCCTCCACATGCAGCTGCTGGGTGACCTTGGCAAGCCACAGTTCTTTCAGAGCAGTTCTCTCAAAAGCAGTTCTCTAAGAGTTCTCTCAGCCCCACCTACATCACAGGGTGTCTGTTGTGGGGAGAGGAAGGGAAGAAGTTTGTAAACTGCTCTGAGACTCTGAGTGAAGGGTGGGGTATAAATCCAATCTCTTCATCTTTAGTGCCCCCAACCTGATGGAACTCTCTGCCAAGTAACATCGATGCCCTGCAGGACCTGAAGCAGTTCTGTAGGGCCTGTAAGGCACAGATGTTCCACCAGATGCTTGGTTGAGGACAACAACGATGTCCATCTGGCTGGCATTTGTCCCTCCCACCCTGCAAGGTAGTAGCACAACTGGAAATTTCGACAGCCATCTGTTTAATTTGGAATGGATATTAGAATTTTATTGTAACTTTTAAATGCTTTTAACTGTATGATATGTTGTTCTAGTATGTCATTGTACACTGCCCTGATCCCTGCTTCAGGGAATGGGCAGTATAAAAAATAAATAAATAAATAGTACTGTTTTTTATTTCTTTGTTTCATATTTTTTTTAAAAAAATCTGCCCTGAGTACCAGTGAGAAAGGCAGATGATAATGCTCTGGAATTCTCCAGGGAGATTAATCTGTCCTCTACAAGTGGGCGAAGACGTTTTTGATCCTTTTCGCACTTGGATCCCATCCCTGGTTTTATCAGAGTTCAACTCACAACACAATACCTTGCATTTATCCTTGATTATAATAGTATCCATTTATCCTGGGACAAGTGCAGGGTGAAACTGGGGTGACCTCAATGTAATGGGGAAACAAAAAATATCCCGAGATAATTACAGGGGTGAACTCGAGTGTAGTGTAGAATGTAAGTTCAGAGAAAGAGTTGAATCTTGGTCTGGTGCAATACCAGATGATTGGAAGAATGCCATATTAGTCCCGATCTTTAAAAAAGGTGATCCTCAGCTCCCAAATAATTATAGACTGATCAGTTTCTTATCCATTATGGGGAAACGATATGCCAATCACTTAGCCAATAAACTGAAATCTTGGATATCAGACCAGCAAATTTGGGGTCCAGAGCAAATTGGCTTCTGTCAGGGCAAGTCAACCCTAGATCACTGCATCATTCTCAGTCATCTAGTAAATAAATATAGGAAAGGGAAAGGACCTAAATTATCCACAGCTTTCTTAGATCTCAAGGGATTCAGTGCCCAGGGATATCTTGTGGAGGAAACTGAATAATATGGGGATTGATAAACGTCTGCTCTTTTTGGTAAAAAAAACTCCTCAGAAACTACTTGCCAGGAGAGATACTCAAAAGAAGGCAACCTAATGCCCCAAATTGGTATTTCAGTGGGTGTCAAGCAAGGTTGTATCCTGGCCCCGATATTGTTCAATCTCTTTTTGAATGATCTGGCATCCTTTATGAGTGGTGTTAATGGTCATTTTCCCAAGCTAGGAGTAAGACACTGCCCAATGACGCTCTCCTTCTGTCACTTTCAGAGGTTGGGATGAAAAGGATGCTAATGCACTTTTCAGTATATTGTGATAAGAACCTGCTGTCTCTCAATTTTGATAAGTCAAAAATTATTGTGTTCGGTCGGAGTAGGAAACCCTCCAAATGGACTGTTTGAGGAAATCCCATCGAACAGGTGGAGAGTTTCAGATACCTTGGTATACACTTCCATTACAATGCTAACTGGGTCTTCCACACTAAGAAGTTTGTAAAATCAGTGAATAGCAGTAAATTTGCAATTTCCCGCTTTTATTATATGAAAGGAAATCAATTTATTCCTGCTGCTCTCAAGGTGTTTAATCACAAAATATGTGCTAAACTACTAAATGGTGCCCCAATTTGGATCTCTGCTTTTAATAAAATGGTTGAAAGTGTTCAGTCCAAGTTTCTTAGAAAAATTCTAGGGCTCCCAACTTGTGTACCTTATGCGGCAATATGCCTTGAGACAAACCAGAGGCGCTTAGTAACTAAAGCATGGATCTCAACTTTTAAATTTTGGCTGTGCCTCCTCTATAGAAGTGAGCCTAATAGTCTCATCGCTTATATGCTATGCGAATCTCACCTATCAGATTGGTTGACATGTGTTGAAGGGAAAATTACACTGATGGGACTCAGCATGGATGATTTGATCCTTCTTTCGGAGAAGTACGCTTTTGGCATGATTAAAGAGAGATTGATCAATATAGAAATGCAAGAACTTAGAAGCCTTGCTGCTGGGCATTGCTCTCCCATTTATTGGGGGATTTCTGTTAATGGGCCACTGCCAGAGTATTTTTCCTGTCTGATTGATCCCTATATTAGAAGGGTATTCATGCTGGCCCGTTTTAATGTGCTCCCCTCAACTGTGTTATATGGGAGATTTAAAAAAAAAAATACAATTCCTGGATAGGTTATGTCCAATGTTCCCTCTAAGCTGTGGAGTCTTGTGAGCAAAAAATCTACTTTGCGAGCTACTGGCATTAAAGTTGTGAGCAAAAGATTTGGCTACTGCATAAATTAGTTTGCTCTGGAGCCATCCCTTCCTGAGCTGAGCACAAAAATGTGTGAGTTGGAGGCTAAAAAACTGTGAGCTAGCTCACAATAACTCAGCTTAGAGGGAAC